>NC_058404.1:64515078-64670192 GCF_002201575.2 Neomonachus schauinslandi
GATCCTCTCAATAGATGCAGAAAAAGCATTTGACAAAGTACAGCATCTTTTCTTGATCAAAACTCTTCAGAGTATAAGCATAGAGGGTACATACCTCAATATCATAAAAGCCATCTATGAAAAACCTACAGCGAATATCATTCTCAATGGGGAAAAACTGAGAGCTTTCCCCCTAAGGTCAGGAACGTGGCAAGGATGTCCACTATCACCACTGCTATTCAACATAGTATTAGAAGTCCTAGCCACAGCAATCAGACAACAAAAAGAAATAAAAGGCATCCAAATTGGCAAAGAAGAAGTCAAACTCTCACGCTTTGCAGATGATATGATATTTTATGTGGAAAATCCAGAAGACTCTGCCCCAAAACTGCTAGAACTCATACAGGAATTCAGTCAAGTGGCAGGATATAAAATCAATACACAGAAATCAGTGGCATTCCCATACACCAACAACAAGACAGAAGAAAGAGAAATTAAGGAGTTGATCCCATTTACAATTGCATCCAAAACCATAAGATACCTAGGCATAAATCTAACCAAAGAGGCAAAGGATCTTTACTCAGAAAACTATAAAAACTCATGAAAGAATTTGAGGAAGACACGAAGAAATGGAAAAACGTTCCATGCTCATGGATTGGAAGAACAAATATTGTGAAGATGTCAATGCTACCTAGAGCAATCTACACATTCAATGCAATCCCCATCAAAATATCATCCACTTTATTCAAAGAAATGGAACAGATAATCCTAAAATTTGTATGGAACCAGAAAAGACCCCGAATAGCCAGAGGAATGTTGAAAAAGAAAAGCAAAGCTGGCGGCATCACAATTCCGGACTTCAAGCTCTATTACAAAGCTGTCATCATCAAGACAGTAGGGTACTTGCACAAAAACAGACACATAGATCAATGGAACAGAATAGAGAGCCCAGAAATGGACCCTCAACTAATCTTTGACAAAGCAGGAAAGAATGTCCAATGGAACAAAGACAGTCTGTTCAACAAATGGTGTTGGGAAAATTGGACAGCCCCAAGCAGAAGAATGAAACTGGACCATTTCCTTACACCACACACAAAAATAGACTCCAAATGGTTGAAAGACCTCAATGTGAGACAGGAGTCCATCAAAATCCTAAAGTAGAACACAGGCAGCAACCTCTTTGACCTCAAGCGAAGCAACTTCTTCCTAGAAACTTCGCCAAAGGCAAGGGAAGCAAGGGCAAAAATGAACCATTGGGACTTCATCAAGATAAAAAACTTTTGCAGAGCAAAGGAAACACTCAACAAAACCAAAAGACAACGGACAGAATGGGAGAAGATATTTGCAAATGACATATCAGATAAAGGGCTAGTATCCAAAATCTATAAAGAACTTCTGAAACTCAACACCCAAAGAACAAATGATCCAATCAAGAAATGGGCAGAAGACATGAACAGACATTTCTGCAAAGAAGACATCCAAATGGCCAACAGACACATGAAAAAGTGTTCAACATTGCTTGGCATCAGGGAAATCCAAATCAAAACCTCAAAGAGATACCACTTCACATCAGTCAGAATGGCTAAAATTAACAAGTCAGTAAATGATAGATGTTGGCGGGGTTGTGGAGAAAGGGGAACCCTCCTACACTGTTGGTGGGAATGCAAGCTGGTGCAGCCACTCTGGAAAACAGTATGGAGGTTCCTCAAAAAGTTGAAAATAGAGCTTCCATACGACCCAGCAATTGCACTACTGGGTATTTACCCCAAAGATACAAAAGTAGGGATCCGAAGGGGTACGTGCACCCCGATGTTTATAGTAGCAATGTCCATAATAGCCAAACTATGGAAAGAGCCAAGATGTCCATCAACAGATGAATGGATAAAGAAGAAGTGGCATATATATATACAATGGAATATTATGCAGCCATCAAAAGGAATGAGATCTTGCCATTTGCAATGACGTGGATGGAACTGGAGGGTATTATGCTGAGCGAAATAAGTCAAACAGAGAAAGACATGTATCATATGACCACACTGATATGAGGAATTCTTAATCTCAGGAAACAAACTGAGGGTTGCTGGAGGGGGGGGTGGGGTGGGAGGGATGGGGTGACTGGGTGATAGACACTGGGGAGGGTATGTGCTCTGGTAAGCGCTGTGAATTGTGCAAGACTGTTTAATCTCAGATCTGTACCTCTGAAACAAATAATGCAATATATGTTAAGGAAAAAAAAAAAGATAGCAGGAGGGGAAGAATGAAGGGAGGGAAATCGGAGGGGTAGATGAACCATGAGAGACGATGGACTCTGAAAAACAAACTGAGGGTTCTAGAGGGGAGGGGGGTGGGAGGATGGGTTAGCCTGGTGATGGGTATTGAGGAGGGCACGTTCTGCATGGAGCACTGGGTGTTATGCACAAACGATGCATCATGGAACACTATATCTAAAACTAATGATGTAATGTATGTGGATTAACATAACAATAAAAAAAATTTAAAAAAGAAAGTAAAGGAAATAAGTATTGGAGTTACAAACCATTGTTACAATAACACTCGATTTTACATTTGCCCATGTATTTACCTTTACCAAGATCTTTATTTCTTCATATGGCTTCAGTTTTCTGTCTAGGGGCCTTTGGGTTTGATCCACAGAACTCCCTTGAGCATTTCTTTCAGGGCAGGTCTAATGGTAATGAACTCCCTCAGCTTTTGTTTAACAGGTAATGTCTTAATTTCTCCCTCACTTCTGAAGGACAGCTTTATCAGATATAGAATTTTTTGTTGACAGTGTTTTTCTTTTTTATACTTTGAATATATTGGTCTACTGCCTTCTGGACTCCAAAGTTTCTAATGGAAAATCTGTTGATTTTTTTGAGGATCTGTTGTATGTAATGAGTCACTTCTCTCAAGATTCTTTTTTTATTTTTGGCTTTCAAAAGTTTAATTATTAGGTGTCCAGTGTCAGTCTCTTTGAGTTCATCTTACTTAGATTATTGAGCTTCTTGGATGTTTGTATTCATGTATTTCACTGAATTTGAGAAGTTCTAAGCCATTATTTCTTCCTATGTTCTCTCTGATCCCCCCCTCTCTTACCCTTCTGGGAACCTCATATGCATATATTGGTCCACTTGATGGGGCCCCACAGATGAGGGGTCTTTAGGCTCTGTTCACTCTTCTCCAATGTTTCTGTCTTGTGCTGAGACATGATAATTTCCACGGTCCTAACTTCCAAATTCCTGATTCTTTCTTCTGCCTGTTTGAATTTGCCTTTGAATCCCTCTGTTGAATTTTTCGTCTCAGCTGTTGTTCTTTTCAGCTCCAGAACTTCTTTTTTAAATTTTTTAAGGTTTTATGTCTCTTTATTGATATTTCCATTTTGTTCATTCATAATTTTCTTGACTTTCTCCAGATCTTCCTTTAGTTCTTTGATCATCTTTACAACAGTTTTTTTTTAGTCTTTGTCTAACAGATCTGCCATCCAGCCTTTTTCAGGGACAATTTCTGTTGATTTTTTTTTTCCCTTTTGTATGAGCCATACTTACCTGTTTCTTTGTATACTTTGTGATATTTTGCTGAAAAATGGACTTTTGAATCTAATAATGTGGTAACTCTGAAAATCAAATTCCCCCTTTCCCCACTGTTTGTTTGGATATTTTGCTTTTACTTATTAAATTATTGTTGTATTAAAACAGCAATACAGTCTTCTGTGCTGTAGATCAGTTTGTGGTTTAAACTTTAGGTCTTCTCGAGTCTTTTCTGAGCCTACACTTCTCCATAGGCATATACAAGTGACTTTTTAATTTCTGCATATAGTTAGTTGCTTTTGCATATCATAGTCTCTACTCTCTGGCTTCCAGAAGGGGAAAAAGAGAAAAATAAAGGGGGTAAAAGGGATTCCAGCCATTTAAATCCCTTCAAGACAATTTAGCTTGATGGAGAGGTGCTTATAACAATGGGGAGGGATCTTTATGCAACAAAAATGGTCACCCACTTCTTTGATGTCTGTATATCAAGGTGAAAAGCAGCAATCAGCAATGAGTACACAGACCTCCAGTATTTGGAGGACAGGGTTCTTTTTGCTTACCCTGGCTCATACAGCCTGTTCCCAGAACACGTCCATAGCTGACTGCCACATACATGGGCAGTGGGGGCTGCCTCCCTGCTGCTGCACCAACAGTTGAAATTGACCAAAATTTACCACAATTTACCTTCAAGCCTTCACCTGGAAATTATAAGCCTTCAATAGACTCTAGAGTTCCAAAATAGTTATGTCAGACAGATTCTGCCAGTGTAATTGTTGTCTAAGTGAAGAGACAGAGTCCTGGCATCTTCCCAGAATCCTACTCTGCACTGTGTTTTTGCGTGTATGAATGAGAACATTACTCACTACATTACTATGTCCCTTGAAAAATAAGCCATGCAACACTTTGTGGAACTATTACAAAAAAAAAAAAAGTCATTTCTGAGATTCTAAGATGACTATATTTTTTGAAATTGGTATTCAAAATTTGGAACTGGCTTTATTTTTCTTTTTGCTTTGGTCACTTGGGAGGTCAAAGCCTAATTTTCTGCTATATTTAGTGAGGAAAAAAGTATAGGAACTTAACGTCTATTTTTCATAATTTATTATAGTCTCTTTGTCTCTAGTTTTACTTAGTCTTTCCGGTTCAATTTTATTTCAATTTTATTGTCTTTCATATATTTTTATAAGTTGTCATAATCCTTAGTGAAATGAGGCAGTATATATACACATACATAAAAGGATAATTATTTCTTACTTTAGAGCAAAAAAGTACAATGGACCAATTTATTGCTTGGCTTTCTTCTTTCAATTGTAATGTAAACAATGAACAATCAAGTGAGGAAATGTTCTATAAATATTACTTCCTTATTTGTCAGGTATTATTCTAAGAACTTTTATATCTTACTCATTTGGCCTCTCACACATTTACCAACAAATTAGATATTTTTCTTTCCATGTCATTCACGGGTGTATGAAGTTCTATTAGAACTCTGCAGCTGAAATATGAAAAGCATCACCCTGAACAAAGTAAGATGTAGTCTGTTTCCTGTTGTTCTCTAGGAAAAAAGACTTTGTTATGATAATACAAAGAAGATGCCATGAAGAATTACCCAGTGGATTTTTGACATCTTCTTGTCCTAACAACCACCAAGACAAAAATGCACACAATAATAAGTCAATTAGTGCTCCCTGAGAATGAGTTAAGAGTACAGTCACTTTGAAAACAGCTCCAACACCTGCTCATGGAATAGAAATTTATTTGAAAACAGGAGTCAGAAAAAAAAATGAAAATAGGAGTCAGTTTCTAAATTTAAATTGATATTTTATGGAACATTTCTATTTGATGTACTTGTCACTAAGGTGACTTACTGCATAGACTCAACCAAAGCTGCAGCTAGAGTCACATGTGTTGTTACACAATTGAGAGTCTAAGTTGTGATACAAACTATATATCAGCACCAGCTTCTGGGTATTTACTTTGCTCTACTTTTTTAAAGTTTAAGGGAGATTACCAGTTTCAGCAAATTGTTTAGCATTAATCTGTGAATGATGGTGTGTCATCTTTCTGTTGTTTTTGTAATGGAATTTATTTAAACAGAGAAGCAAATTAGGTGTGATAATTTGTGTCCAGTTTCTTTATACATTAACATTACCATAATCAGCCACAGTGATAAGAGCCTCAGTATCACATTTCTCTTAAACACCATCTTATTTTCCTGTCCCTGTTCATTTGGCTTAGCCTGAAAACAGTCTGTAGATGCTTGGAAATTTTGCTGAACAAACATCTTCTCATCTACTTATCTGTGGCCAGCATGTGAGAACCAAGGGAATAAATAAAAGCACTGAAACAGTTCTGGTTACTCTGAAGCCACACCAGATAATTTTATAATCTTTGTTTTGAATCTCTACTGAATTCACAGTATTAGGCACCATTCCAGAGTCCATTTGTTACATTGCTTCCTTCCAGATTCAAGACTGTCCTCCACCTCTGTTCTCTTCTCTCAATAGTCCTTCTAGAATGAGAGTCAAGGATATTGTTTAAAGGATATTGCTTTATTTTTCTGCAATTAAGAGAAGATAAGTTCTGAATAAACATGTTTTAAAACTACACTTAAAATAGCAATAGGTAAACAGAAAAAGATAATTATTTCCTATAGTATACCTTACCTCTTTGGGTTAAAGCACCAGAATAACTTTGATGTAATGTCTGTTTAACTCACATATGTTTAACTGACCAGGTATGTGTGTGTCATGAGTGCAAATGGTTTTGTAAAAGAAAAAGAGCAATGGCACAAAACCAAATGAAAATACTATTTATCACCCATAGCACCATAGTCTTCCCACTGAAATCTTATCAAAGGAAGTATTTCTAAAAATAGATGAACTAGAGATATGTAAATAAGCCATTTGTAAGTGCAGACAGGGTCCCATCCTTCTGATTTATCTTCCGGGATTAGCTCATGTTGTCCCATACAGGTCAGGTGGTTGATTCAGTCCCTCCAACTCTACACTAATAATCTAAACACTGG
The DNA here is from genome assembly GCF_002201575.2 of Neomonachus schauinslandi. Lineage (NCBI taxonomy): Eukaryota > Metazoa > Chordata > Mammalia > Carnivora > Phocidae > Neomonachus > Neomonachus schauinslandi. The sequence goes on from NC_058404.1 coordinate 64,521,610, forward strand.
TTCAAATAATTGTTTTCTTTCACTTCACTTCTTCATTGAAAACCTTTATTAATTATGCACATGCACAAAGAGAGAATTTTATTTTTAGTTCATATATTTAAATTATCTCTTCTGAATACTGCTCCAGAGTCCATGTCCTTCAGAAATTCCCTTTTACTGGAGCTGAACCTATCACCATGCTGGCTGGCCTATAAGTGTAAATGTCACTACCAACAAACCATCACCTTGATATGATTTTTGAGTGGTTTCTCTGCTCCCTTTTGAGTAAAAACAGGACACCATAATAAATATTAGCATTGCAGAATTCCAAAAGTATTCTCCCCGCAGGTATAAAATGTATTCGGGTGGTCACCATCCTACATGTCTTGTAAATTGTAGTTTTGCCCTCTCACAAACACACATGATCCTTGAATCCTCTTCTATTATTTCTCCTTTTCCTTTCCCTGCCTTTAATTGTTCTTCCCGTCTAGACTTGTCAGAGGCACCCACAGGCATTAACATGTCATTTTGGACTAATGAGTCTGTTGATGGACAGATTAAGCATCCTTATTCTCTCACCTGGGCTTCATGATGACAGCGGTCATTGGCCAGGATGTAGCTTTAATCACTGCTTTTGGAAAATTATTTCTCTTTCCAAGTTAATTGCTCCCTGATTACCACAGAGAACCATCTTCTGACCTTGACTTTATTAGTCCTGAATTTTTACTAGCTGAGCTATCCGATCCAAACTATTACCATCTGTTTCTCTCAGTACAGTGCAATTGCTCTCCAGGATAATGGAGTAAATGAGACTTTCTCATAAGGGATCCCCATGGAGCTAATGCCTACATTAACAGTCCCAAAGATGTTACTGGAAATGTCAGTAGGGTAATGAATGAGGTAGTGGAGCATGGTGACTAGAAAGACATTAGAGTGAAGATTACTTGCTGGCTCATGACCAGACTGAAGTTCTCGTCAGTCTGCTTCCACGCAAAGCAGAGACAATACCAGGCTATCATATTTATTACTCAGAGCTTTGCAATAGGTGTTATCAAGGAAGAAAAATATATATATATATATATATATAACTTTAAACTGAAGATTATCTATTTTTCCTAGAGCCCATTAGCTAAAAATGTTCCCAGAGGTGAGGCCATCTCTCTCTATTGCTCCTAGCCTACTACCATGTATTAAGGGCAATTTCTGTCCCATTAATTAGAATTGTCTTTGACCCTGTTCTCTCTTTTCAGGATCCAGAGCCCAACTCTCTCCTTAACACCATCAGTGAAGAGGGTTCTTCTCAACCCCAGAACAAGGCCCAGTCCTTCCTGCTCCAGCGTAATGGTTGGAGACCACATCCATTTCCATTAGAGGAAACCCCCACTCCCAGCCCAGACCTCATTCCTATATTTATGGAGTGGTCTGATTTCTCTAAAGGTCAGAAAGATAGTCATTAGAAAAACAACACATGCTTTAAAGTCTAAATTATTGAATCTAAAAAATTGGGTCATTGGAGTCCAGTAAGGATCTATATTTAGACTAAACATAATTCTAATTATTTGAGGACTAATTCTGAACTACAGGCATATTTAATTTATATGACTTAACAGAATAACAAAAAATATAAAAGATGCAAATTTCTATTACTTCACAAATCCAGAGATTGTTCATTTACAATGAGTATATACTTTTCTTGTCTTAGCTTCATTTAAAAAGCTCATCAAGTTATATGTTAAAATTCAGAAAATATTTTGATTCTTCAAATGCCAATTTTCTAGTTTCAATTATTTGAAGGGTCTAATTCCAGCCAATATGGAGTAGACATTATTGTCAGCTTTAAAATAGCACTTTGTCCCATCCATGTACTCTTTATCTAAAAGCCAGCCCACAGCTTACTCCTAGCAAAATCACTTGGGAAATGTTTTAAAATACAGATTTTCTAGGTACCAGCTTAGATCTATGGATTCAAAATCTTTAGCATTCCAGTCCTGGGAATTTTTTTTTTTTAAGATTTTATTTATTTGAGTGAGAGCGCACCAGCAGGAGGAGTGGGAGAGGGAGAAGCAGGCTCCTGGCTGAGCAGGGAGCCCGATACGGGCTCGATCCCAGGACCCTGAGATCATGACCTGAACCGAAGGCAGACGCTTAACCAACTAAGCCACCCAGGCGCCCCTGGGAATTTGTATTTTTAATGAACATCTCCAATTGATTCTGATTCTGAGTGAAGTTTAAGAATCACTACAATACTTTGCCTTCTTGCCACAGAGCAGATGAGGCTCTGACCAACCACCTAGTCCCCCATGACTCCGTCAAGCATGTCCCCTTAGATGTAGCTGTTATGTAGAGGGGAGATAACTAACTTCCAGGCAGAAAAACAATGTAACACTGCGATTTCAGTCCATCCTCTGGCCTTCATTTACTGTATAGATATCAGCAAATTATTTATCCTTCTTGACTTTAATGAACTCTTTTTTAAAATAGAATTTTTTGAGGGGCACCTGGGTGGTTCAGTCGGTTAAGTGTCTGACTCTTAGTTTCAGCTCAGGTCATGATCTCAGGGTCATGATCTCAGGGTCCTGAGATTGAGCCCCAGGTTGGGCTCCCTGCTCAAAGGGGAGTCCGCTTCCCCTCTCTCTCTCCCTCTGCCCCTACCCCTGCTAATGCACTCTCTCTCTTTCTAAAATAAATCTTTAAAAAATAAAAAAATAAATAAATAAGAGATAATTTTTTGAGGTTGGAATAGGATAAGCAAGTAAACTATTTACTAAGCCGTACAGTCCCTACAAGTAGAAGGACCTGTAATTAGCGCACAGATTCTCCTTTCCATAGTTCAGTGATTTCCCTTCTCTTCTTATCCCATGGGAAAGAACTAGAATAGTTTCCATGAAAGGTGAGAATTGGGACAGCTGAACTGTACCTGAAATTGCAGCACTTGTTTTCTGTGTCTCAGCCCTTTCCATGTAATGTGACATCTCCTAATCTTTTTCAGATATAGAAAGATAATCCCTCTTAGGACTGGTTAATTGACTGTCATGTTTGTTTGACTCACAGTATTCATGGCAAACCCAAGGAAGAGGAATGAGAAGAGAGAGAGTACAGTTGCAGAGCCCAGCTCAATTGGTGGACTTAGTAGAGGATCATAATTTTCATTCAGCACCCATAATAAAAGATTTGTAAGCACATCCTCAATGTGCCTATATTTTAAGAAATAATTAAAAATGCTTATACTACTATATTAACTATTTTATAGATTATAAGCATTTGCAAAAAGAGAAACTTGAAAGGATGAAATAGAAAATAGTTATACAACATTATAAAAGTGCCACTGAATTGTACTCTTAAAAATGATTAGAATGATAAATTTTATGTAATGTAAATTTTACCATAAGAAAGCATTAAAAAATTTTTAATATAAGTAGAAATAGTATTCTAACACAGCCCGCATTACCTTTTGTGACCTGAGGTGTTTGACTTGAGAGATGAGGGGAGCTTAAAGAAGCGTGCATTTACTACACTCTTCATCCCAGCCTTCCTGTGAGACACACATCAGGAAACATCTACGACTTTGTAGGGAAACGGACACAAATTGTCAGCTGTGTGATCTTGGGCAAGTCACTTAAACACTCTGACATCAGGTTTCTAAATTTTTTTTTAAAGGGAGGTGAAAAAAAATTTACATTTATTTATATCAAATATGTACTAGTTTCCATTAAACTTTTCATAATTCTCAGAATAGCTTCATAATATAGATTATTATTCAGGTTTTTTAAATGAGAAAACAAAGGAAAAAAAGTAACTTAGTTAAGATTATTTGGTTGCCAAGGGGTAGAATCAAGATCTGAACCCATGTCTTTGCTTTCAGTGCAAATCCTCACTCTACCCCGTAGAGGTGACAGGAGGTATACCCATCTGCCAGGGTTTTTGTGAAGACTAAACAGCATGATCAAGCTAATGTATTAGTGTGCACATGACTGGCCAGAACAGACCTTTTCTTGGAAACTTTCTACTGGACACTTTCTTTATAATATACAGCATAATGAGTACTCAATAAATAAGTGGGGATTTGGGTTTTGCTTAGGGGGCAAATTAAGGGCAACATTAAAGGCAAATTAACCTGCCAGTCTCCCCTCTCCTTTTTCATTCTCTTCTCCCTCATGCACACACACACATCAGTAACAATCCTGAGCCATTAAACCATGAAACCACAAGTAAAAACTAACTGGGGTAACAGAACAGTGCCGGAAATTTGACCTTCTAATTTCACATAGAAGAAAACAATGACTGAGTGATTTTGAATGACTTACCCAAGGTCACATAACTAGTATGTTGAAGACCTGAGTTTAGAACCCAGTCTTCTGAGTCCCGGGCAGTGTGTTCTATACCATACCCTCTGTTCGATAGTGTAGTTGATAAAAGAGTAATGTGGACAAGAAAGAACCAAAGAGAAGATAGTTCACAAAAGGACAACCTGCAATCTGAAAGGTCTAAGAGGGAGACAGGAGATGTCTATACTGACAAATGTTATTTATTAGAAGGTTGTCCTTACAGTAGGTGACGTGGAAATCTCTTTTTCTCTGATTGCCGGTACGTGTCCTCTGGTAGCTCTTGTGTAGCAAGATGCATAGCTCTTTGTGAACTACCTGCTTTAGAGTTTCTTCATTCCACTATTTGCCTATTCAGTGAGGACAACTGCATGCATTACATGAAGTGGAATTAATGGAATACAATTCTGTATTAATCTCTTGCAGTTCTGCTTATCTTGCTTGCAGAGGCACTGTGCTCTATACCATCTTCCAAGGAGGTTTATATAGTGAAGAGCTTTGAAAGAGAAAAGTAGTGTCTCCCCCTATAGCACAGAGCAGGCATGAATTGATTGGGTTCCCGTAGCTCAGAATTTGTCTCCTGTGACACAGTCCACTCAGTATAAGTACATCACCTGGCTTCCATGCTATTGCCCAGTGCGAACTGGGCCACAGAGAACCAGCACAGATGCTGATACTCTGACTAGTGCAGGTGCTCTAAGTAATAAACCATCCTTGTCTCTGATCCACGAGTCTTATGTCTTCCACCTGCATCAGTGAAACAGGACTTGTACTGGGGCCAAAGCATAAAATGTGCTCTGCACTGAAGGAGGTTGGGTGGGGGCATAGTAACCTGGTGGCAGCAGGCAGGGATGGACACAGGGGGTTAGTTTCTACAATACCATCTGTCTTGATCAAGGGCTACAGTGGTTAAGCTCTTTCAGCTGATGTGTAAAGAGCAACAAGTCTCTCATTTTAACTGATTGTGAATCAAGGCCACTTCAGTCATGAAGCCTGCCTGTAATGATCAGTTAATTTATGTAACGGAAAGTAAATGGCAAAACGTGATTGCAACCAAAAAAAAAAAAAAGAATCACAATTTATTATGACTTTTGCCATCATTGAAGTATTGTGACTGACCTATGTGCAGAATGCCGTATCAAAGGGAATTAGACTCCACCATAAGATGCATAATGAGAACAATAGGCTTCTTACCACAAGATATTTGTGAAGTCCTAAAATAATGATTGTTGCCATATTTTAAAGAAAATGTACTTTAATCTTAACATGAAAGTGTAAAGTAAAAATTATCTCTGAAAATTATCACATAAAAGAAGTTTAAATGGTTATATGTAACTCAAAACTTGCTCTAAGAGAAAATTATTTCCTCCTGAGACTTTATTCTGAATGCCATCTTAGGAAATTGTACATGATTATCTCTTACGCTATTTTAGTTGTTAAATACTGAACAGTGTTCTTTAAGGCTTTTAAAAGGAGGGGTGGATTTTTTGAGTTCATGGATTTTCAGTTTAGTGTTTTTACTAAGCATGTGGTGCGTTTTGAAATGACCGTTCTATCACTCTTATCACACATGAAGTATTTACCTGGCAGAAATGTCAGAGTAGGGATGTTCTTTCCATCGTACCGAATTTTTTATATCTAACCGCCAGCCTCCACGACGTGTGAATAATTGCTTGCCCAGTGAACTTGTCGATGGTGTCCATGTCTCTAGTAGTTCTCATATTCAGCAGATAGAGTCTGATTCGGTGGTGACTCAACAAGGGGTCTCTGTGACGTATCATATGGAGTGAGTGGATGAGCTCTGTTCACCATTCAGCGTGCTATAAAGGGTTTGAGGTAGTTAAGATACGAACAAATATTCTACGTGTAAACATTTTGAAAGGAAAGAAATGAAAAACCAAAGTGCTATTAAATTCTATGTTATAGAATATAGCACTGAGTGTTCGATTTACATAACATTGATATTTTCTTGCATAAAGCAAATATTAGAAACCTGAAAAGAATTTGAGAAAAAGGAACAAGTCTTCTGAAATTTCAACCATGGACTTAAAGAATTCTTTTTGTCCTTTTTTCCCTCCACACTTTTATCAGTAGCAACTGACACGTCCCATTCAAAACGAGTTAGGAAAGGAGGTAGAGGTTAGTTAATGGGCCTGAGAATTAGGAATATTTATGAAGTTTGAAGTAATTTGTAATTTAAAATATGCTTCAGGTTTTAAAATTTCATGAGTGCTTTTTTTTTGCCATCCATCCAGCTGTGCTTTTTGTCTTTATGGCAGGGAAATATTTTTCTCAGGCTAAATCCCGAACAAAAGAATGAAATTCTGTTCTGCTTTGCATTTGTGAGAACCACAGGTTGGGAGAGTGTTAATCACCTGGCATAAAGCACTCTTTAAAGCACCATTTTCAATAAAAAAATAGCCCCTTATTAGGTACATAAAGACATTTGGGGCATGTTTTGGTATCTAATATGAATGTACCAGGTGGCTGATAATACATTACTTCTCAATTTGAAGCAGCTTTTGTTACATAAAAATTTTGTTACAAAAAAACTCTCATGTGTCATATTACCTAAGAGGCAATAACAGATGATGAAAATATCCTTACAAAAATATGCAAAAGCTCTCTGATGCTAAATATACTTTGGGATCTAACCAAGGCATGAGTGAAACAGAACCGAGCTTTGTTCTGTCAAGTACTTTCACTGGCCCCAAAGATGGCTTTGGTTCTCTGATGGAAACTTCTACCTGAGAAACTGAGGAAGACTCACGTTTGCTTCAAGGGTCTGCAATCGGATTAAAATACGTCTTTGGCTGGGCACCTGGGTGGCTCAGTCGTTAAGCGTCTGCTTCAGCTCAGGTCATGATCCCAGGGTCCTGGGATCGAGCCCCGCATCGGGCTCCCTGCTCGGCAGGAAGTCTGCTTCTCCCTCTCCCACTCCCCCTGCTTGTGTTCTCTCTCTCTCTGTCAAAAAATAAATTAAAAAAAAATACGTCTTTGGTATTTTTCTGTTAGGTCTACTAATTAAAGCCAATATGGAAGCGGATGTAGATCTCCTCCAGCCTTTTCTGAAGCAACACAAGTCACAACTGAAACTCTTTATTTTTAAGTTTTTATTTATTTGTCAGAGAGAGAGAGAGAGAAAGAGGGAGAGCACACAGCAGGCAGAGGGAGAAGCAGATTCCCTGCTGAGCAGGGAGCCCAGTGCGAGGCTCGATCTCAGGACTCTGGGATCATGACCTGAGCCGAAGGCAGACGCTTAACCAACTGAGCCACCCAGGCATCCTGGAACTGAACCACTTTAACACCAGGTCTACAGGGCAGCTTGCTGAGTTCAGCTAAGCATATGACCTTACGTCTTCTTCAACACGTGCACATCCAGCCCACTAGGAAGCCTAAACTGCTTCCCGAGGCAATTGAAGAAAGCCGGGAGTGCTGGGAAGGTACTGGAAAGAACGGGCATAACCACAGGGGTCATCTAGTTAAGGCACACTTAGATGCCAGCACTCTACTTTTGGAGGCTGACAAACAAATGAATGCAACCTTCATGCACACAAATGGTTCTGCCTTTGTGCCTGAGCTACAGGATATGGCTTAAAGCAGTTTAGACAGACCTAGACTCGGTTCTCTACTTTCACAATCATTAGATATATTTTTTTTAATATGTCCTATGCAACTGAATGTATTAGGTCCATCTTAAATTTATCAGGCCTTTCACTTTTGTATACTAAGAGGGAAAACTAAAAAAGTAGAGTTTAAAAGGTATGAACAAAGTAAATGGTATTTTATGCAAGACTTTATTTGTAATGGAAAACAATTTCTTGTTCCTACATGCACAAAAACTATTTGTTGTCTGTAGTAGAATAAAATCCTTCTAGTTGAGTACTTTGGCATTTTGTATTACGTTTCTTCGATGTGTTATAACTCATTGTCATTTACTATTGATCTTTTTCCAACTCTTAGTTTCTTTAAAATATCTTTTTTTTTTTTTTTTACCATATATCCCTTAGGCATCATAACATTTGATATATTTTAGGCATCACTACTCATGTCAGCATGATCCTTTGCACTCTGGGGAAAGCTAGGTGGGGAGCAGTATCTACAATTTTTTAAGACTCCAGTCCTAGAACATACACCACAGCAGCATATCACAAGAATAAAAAATAAAAAAAAAAAAAGAAACACTGATGCAGTGAAATAGAGCATGTTAAACCCTTCTCGGTATGCTATTGCACTGGAATAGCCTTTGTCCCTTCTTTAAAATTTTTCCTTCTTTTTTTTTTTTTAAGATTATTTATTTATTTATTTGACACAGAGACAGAGAGAGAGAGAGCACAAGCAGGGGGAGTGGGAGAGGTAGAGGGAGAAGCAGGCTCTCCGCTGAGCGGGGAGCCCGACGCGGGGCTCGATCCCAGGATCTCGAGATCATGACCTGAGCCGAAGGCAGATGCTTAACCAACTGAGCCACCCAGGCGTCCCTGCATCAGTGTTTCTTTATTGGGTGCAGAATGTGTTAGACACTGTAGCAGGTGATGGAGCTGTAAGACTGAGCAAAACAGAAGGTTCTCCATTGCCATAGCTGTCACATTCTAATGGGGAAAATGGGCAATGAATAAATAAGCAATTTCAGATAATACCAGGTACTTATAGATTCCAGGGAGATAAATGGGTTGGGGTAATAGGATCAAGAGTGAAACATGATGAGTGTGTGGGGGCTGCTATAAATAGGGTGGTCAGGGAAGGCTTCTCTGAGGAGGTGGCATTTGATTAGAGAATTTTAGAAAGTGAGGAAGCAAAATTTGTGAGTACTCATGTGAATAAGGAAGGTGTGTGCGGTTGAGGGAATAGCAGGTGGGCCTGATGGGAAACATATTCGACATATTCAGGACCATTATGGAGACTGGATGGACTTAACAATGGAAAGAATGACTATAAAAAGCAGATGAAACCCTCGCCAGGGGCCAGACTATGTAGAAACTTTTATTTCATCTCAGGTATTTTAAATTTTATTCTAAAAATTCTGGGAAGACAATAGAAGGCTTGGAGCAGAAGAGTGGTAGGATCTGATTTAATATAATTTTACAAATGTATTGAGGTATAATTGACATACTATAAGTTGCAAATGTTTAAGGTATACACTTTGGTTAATTCTGACATATGTATAAACATGTGTAAACCATTACTGCAATTAATATAATGAACATAACCTCTTCCTAAAAGATTTCCTCCTTTCCCTGTGTAATTCCTTCATCCGGCCTCTCCCCACCACCCTCAGGTCCAGTCAACTACTGATCTGCTTTCTATCACTCTAGATTGGTTGGACTGTTCTAGATTTGGACATTCCATTCTAGAACTGGAATATTGTATACTCTTTTCTGGTCCAGCTGGATTATTTTAAGGGTCATCCATGTTGTTATGTGCATCAGTAGTACAATACTTTGTATTGCTGAGTAATATTCTATTGCATAGAAATTCCACAGCTATTAGTTTACTTCTTCACTTGCTTATTTCTTCACCTGTTAAAGGGCATTTAGATTGTCTTCAGGGTTTTTGCTATTATAGATAAGGCTTCTGTGGAAATTTGTGTACAAGTATTTATATGCTTTAATTTCTCTTGGGTAAAATATCTAAGAGCAGAATGACTGAGATATATGTTAGATGTTTATCAAACTTTTTTAAAAAAACACCACGTTATTTTCCAAAGTAGTTGCACCTTTATATATCCCCCCCCAACAGTGCATGAGGACACCCACTTCTCCATATCCTGCTAACACTTGTAATGGTCAGTTATTTTGTGTTTTGTTTTTAAATTTTAGCAATTCTAATTAGTGTGTAGTTGTATCTCACTGTGGTTTTAATTTTCATTTTCCTAATGATGGACTAGCAATGTTGAACATCTTTCATATACTTCTTTTTTTTTTTTAAGATTTTATTTCTTTGAGAGAGAGAATGAGAGAGAGAGAGAAAGCATGAGAAGGAGGAGGGTCAGAGGACGAAGCAGACTCCCTGCCTAGCAGGGAGCCCGATGCGGGACTCGATCCTGGGACTCCAGGATCATGACCTGAGCCGAAGGCATGGCTTAACCAACTGAGCCACCCAGGCACCCTTTCATATACTTCTTTGTCATCTGTATGTCTTCTTTAGTGAAGAGTGTTCAAATCCTCACACATTATTTTGAGTTGGTTGTTTTCTGATTATCGAGTATTGAATCAAAAACTCACAGTGGGAAATGCTCACAGGATTCTTACTGCTGAGTGGCCTGATTTACTTTTTAATGACTAATTCTAGTTGCAGTGAGGAGAATGGATGGTATATGTGGAGGGGTGTTCTGGGCCCCAGGAAGCTTTACCTTACTCTTTTTTTTTGATCGTAATTAAAATTTTGATCATTTTAAAATGCATTCATTTACTTAAATGCCCAGGGCTCTATGGAAGATTGGGACAGTGATATCTCCTTCCCAATGCAGTTATCTAGGGCAGGGCCTAGACTGAGTTGCTCTTATTCCCCACTATTCTAGGGATGACGTAGATTTAGAAAAGTAAATTTGAGTCGCCTATTATGTATCTATGTAGAGATACTAAGTAGGCAGTTAGAGATGAGGAGGAGGAAGTTGAACAGGTGAGTCTGAGATTCAGAAGAGAGATCAGACAAGGAATTATGAATTCAGAAACCTTCATCGTATTGGTTATCCTTAAACCCACAGAACTAGAAGAACTTATCCAATAAGTAAGTAAGTATAGATAGAGAAAAGAAAAAAATTAAGAGGTAATTCCTGGGACATGCCAAAGAAGTCTGAAAAAGAAGAATTCAGCACAAAGGTTTAAAATGGTTAATGGAGATGGGGGTAACATTCAGAGAGGGAGATGCAATAAAAAAATAGTTACTTTTATTGATGTGTGATACAAGAATTCATTGAACCACAATTAGCAGGTCATACTCTTTGGATGTGGAAGAAAGAAAACAGAACAGTTACAAAAGTATGGGGATTATTAAAAGGGCACACTATTTCTAATGACAGGTGTAACAAGGCTGGTTTCTTTATGTTGATATTCAGCTTCCTTGGGCTGATGTGGGTGCAAATATTTATAACAATCAGTTTTCTTAATGTCTGTGCCTGAAATAAGAACCAATGTACTAATTTGGGGGGAGGAGGGGGTTGTGACAAATGTTTATGAATTAAGTTTATGAATATATATGGGTTCTGCACAACTCTGTACAATTTTATGCGGGTGAACAGTCTACATGACAGGGGGGTAATGACTATACTGGGTTCCCCATGGCTCACCCAGTGGAGGTTCATGTAAAGGGAAGTCATGTGCCAAAGTCCAAAAATAGAGCCTTTACTGTTGTAAAAAGTAGCAGGATGGTTATAACTAGTTGTAACATGGATATTATTTTACTATTTTACTTGATACACTCTATTTTCTATGTGAAAAGTCCTTCTTGTCTTTATTTTTGTTTTATTATGTTCAGTTAGCCAACATATAGTACATCATTAGTTTTTGATGTAGTGTTCAATAATTCATTAGTTACGTATAACACCCAGTGCTCATCACAGCACGTGCTCTCCCTAGTACCCATAATCCTGTTACCCCCTCCCCCTGAGACCCTCAGTTTGTTTCCCGGGCTCCATAGTCTCTCCTGGCTTGTCTCCCTCTCTGATTTCTCCCCTTCTTGTCTTTAAACTCCTATCATCATCTGCTACCTCTGTGAAGTTCAGGTTGATAATCCCACTGATCACTTATTAAACATTCTTTAACATCAATGAAATTTATATATATTATAAATTTTAATTATTTTTATGTCCTTTAGGTTTGCAGTTTATTCACTGCATTGTCAACCAGCAGCAGAGAGATGCAGCTGGGTGTCATCAATATTATTAGTGTCAGTAAGTATCCGCTGATTGAATGAATAACTGAATGAAATAATGAATATTGAATAAATCCAGCTGAATAAATGCTGGACTTAGGGCAGAAACTGAGTTGCCACAAGTTAATTAGAGCCCTGAATGAATCACTTCACTCATTCATATCTATTTCATCTATAAAAATAGAAAGTTCAAAAGGTACCTCTTAGATCTGGTTTTTAATAATACTCTGATTGCTCATGCTAATGTATTTCTCCATACAGCATTACTTTTAAAATACTGATTTGATAAAATGTGTAATTTTATGCAATAAAATGCAGTAATATCTTAAAAGTTAAAGACACATGGTTGCTCATATTTCTCATCTTTTTTTTTAATTTCACATTAGAAGATCATTGAAAACCATAAAAAATAAAATGATGTCACTCTATGATAATTTTTAAAAAATGAAAATAGATATTAACTGGATATAGGCTAGGATATTTATATAGATTATCTCATTTAATTCTTATAATAAAGGTACTTAATGATAAGTATCATTATTATTTTCATTTTACAATTTCAGAAATAGGCACAGAGGGGCGCCTGGGTGGCTCAGTCATTAAGCGTCTGCCTTCGGCTCAGGTCATGATCCCAGGGTCCTGGAATCGAGCCCCGCATCGGGCTCCCTGCTCCGCGGGAAGCCTGCTTCTCCCTCTCCTATTCCCCCTGCTTGTATTCCCTCTCTCGCTATGTCTCTCTCTGTCGAATAAATAAATAAAATCTTAAAAAAAAAAAAAGAAAAGAAATAGGCACAGAGAAGGTAAGTAAGTTTCCCAAGATGGCACAGCTAATCAGCAAATGATGCAACCAGGACTCCAGCTTTGGGATTTCTGACTTGAGATTCTTGCCCTTACATGTTGTTCTATACTGCCTCACAATCACAGGCTATGAAAATGTAGAGGATTTATTTTTAAATTAATTTTTTAAAGCACTTATTGAATGGAAAATACATTATCTATTTATCACTTAAATTCTCATTGTTTATCTGACCGAACTTTATGTTTTCTTCTCTGGTGCCATTATATATTTTTTAAAGATTTTATTTATTTATTTGAGAGAGAGGGAGAGAAAGTAAGAGAGAGAGCACGAGCAGGGTGAGGGGCAGACGGAGAAGCAGGCTCTCCCCTGAGTAGGGAGCCCAAAGTGGGACTTGATCCCAGGAGCCTGGGATCATTATCCAAGCTGAAGGCAGACGCTTAACCGACGGAGCCACCCAAGTGCCCCTGGTGCTACTATTTTTATCACGCATTTTTAAATACTTGAAATATAAACTTCTCACTAAAACAACTAAGTCAGTTATAATAATGTTATGCCACTTAGGACATTTTTTTTTTCCCAGAGACATTATAAATTAACATGTCTTATTAACTTAAAACATTTATTCTTATGTAGCCATTTACCTCTAAGAGAAGATTTGCTAATTTGCCTATTTAGAATAGCCATGAGTAGAATCCTTCCAGATGTCTAATAGTTTCTAGACCCAGGGTTGCTGCTTGGCAACCAGCTCAAACTTTGGCAGTTCAGGCACTTTTTGGTTTTTAGGTGATATTCTCTTGCACGTAGCTGCACTCTAACCCTGCCAGGGGCTGCAGATGACTTACCCACTGGTCCCCAAGGGACCAACGTTGGACGTGGAGCTGACCTAGGGCAAGCAAGTCAACACCACTGCACAACAAAGAGAACAGTATGTCCTTTGGATTCCATATACAAAGGGAGCATATTCATAATCCTTGAACATGACAAATTCTAAATATGTGTTTATAAATTAAGATTCTGCTTGCATTTATATAGAAATAATGGATTTTTATGGCCTTACAAGTTGCCTGATTTTAAGTTGACTTTAATTTAATTTTGTCTAACATCTTAGAACAATCAATATTATCATCTAGAAAGCTGTGAAATCACTCTTTCCTATTACCACAAAGGCAATTTGCAAGTTTCTCTGTACAAATAAATCGTACATCTTATACTCTGAAACAAATTTAAAAATAGGAATAAAGCCAAATAATTATATCCATTTAATGCTTGTTTTTGTTTTTTTATATAAACTGGTTTATATAAGAACCAGATGTGGTTCACACATCACATCTACCAGATTTATAGGCCTCCTAGAACCTGCCACCAAGTAAAGAACCATCATAAAATTTCAATTTTGTTCTTTTAAGAAAACTAACTACATAAGCACATGAATCTTTCTGGTGATAAATAATAACTTACTAACATCGTTTTATTTTGAACCACCAATATTTTGATGACAGCCCCTATCTATCTTCTTGTGTTCTTTTTAAAATTTATGTACTTTGTATTTTTTCTGTTTTTCAAAAATTTTAGAAACTAAATTGTTTCCTGGACTATCTCATAGTACATGAAGATCTAGGAAGTGTTGATTTTTATTCATCCCATAGAGTGTGGTTGAAGATTCATTAATTGTTTTGAATCTGCTTGTGGTCAAAGGTCTTAATGCTTTTTGAACTTCTGATATTGATGTAGAGAATTTTCAGCAGATATGCCAGCCCTTATTTTATTATATTTTATCGCCAGAGATCATTTCTATTATGAGAAATTCAAATGTCTTTATTAAGTAGTCATTAATTCGTGTTCCTTCTGCGCACATTTTTGCATGTCTTGGATCTCAGTAATTTCCACCAGGAACTAACGTTTATCCCCTTCAGATTTTTGCATCTGGGTGGTCAAAATCGTGTAAACATTTTATAAACCTAAAGAAGCTTAAATATATAAAAGCTAATACCTTTGCTGGGAGAGAGTAAGCTAACGTAGATGCGGTATTAACTTACAATATTAGAATTCCAGGTAGCACTTTTAGTGGATATCAGACCACTATTCTTTCTAATAATTTTTTTAAAAATTTCAGCTCATCATCTTAGGTCAAAGTGTAATTGCTTCTGATTAATCCAGTCCTGCTACTAAACATTCATAAATAGCATTATCACATGGAGGAGTTGATAATGTTGTATATGAAATCCACAACATAACATACTACGACCAAAATCAGTCCAATGTTGCTTTGTATTTGTGGCTTTATAATTTAGCCACATTTTAAAAACAGGTATGGAGTTTAATTTTTCCATTATAAATGTATAAAATAAAAGCATATTTTATTGTTCATCAATGAAATATATAAACTACCATCACATACTTATTGTCTATTATTCTCAAAAATACTTATGCTAATATCTCTCTAAAACAAACAGAACAGTTCTCTTTAATTTATTAAACATCTATGATGTTCCAGGCAGGTATTGGATTTGATTTAAAGAGAATAAAAATGCAACTGAAATATAGTCCCTTCCCTTGAGAAACTCTTTATCAAGTAATGATGTAGAATAATATACATAAATTTACTCCCAGATCAATTTCATTAGTAATTGCTATTTATGTACAATGAGTCTCCAGAATTTTTATGTGAAGGAAGTTTGAAGACAGTAACATAATTAGAGCTGGGGGCTAGGGGAGTTTTATAAAAGTTCAGTTTGTATAGCAAGCAAAATTTTACTTACATTGTATGTTTATTTGGGATGACTTCTGTGTGTGTGGTGTGTGTGTGTGGTGGAGAATCAGGGAGTTCATGAAAATCCAGTGGCTAAAACTTTTCTTTTAGAGCCACTTCTATCATTCTTTATTGAAACACATGCCAAAAATCCTACTCAGTTTGGTACTTATAATATTGCTAATCATTAAAAACCCAATGAAAGAATAACATGAGACACGGAGAAATAAAGTGACCGGCCCAGGTCACATAGCTAGTGAGTATGTGAACTGTTCTAGAATTTGAATCAAGTACATCTGACTGTGAGTTCATTCTTATCCTTATTTATTTTGATGATGATGATAATGTATTTACTATTGATGTCTTTTTGGTAGTCAGAAATCATTTCTTCCTGTCTCTTTATGGTATACATATTTCTCTTATAGTTGTCTTTTACAATATGCCAACTTGCTTGTTAAGACTTTTCTAGAAGTGACCAAGGCCCACTGAGGCTTAGTTTTGAGTGTCATGCTGATGAGAGCCAGAAGCAAATATCCTGTTCCACATTGGCCTTACCCTTTTGGTTGAGACAGAGTCTCATATCTCTATTACTATCCATAGGTGAGATTTGAAGGGGTAGTTTTAATTTTATGAAAAAATGTTTTGTAACATATTTCTGAAGCTAATTTTTCCACATTTTCAAGAAATGGATTCAGAACTTCTAACAGATTATGCCTCTCAAGTAATGAAATACAGGCTGTATATAAATAAGATTTAAAGTTTATATAAAATGTAAAACTAACTATGATACGATTTGGTTAGCCCGTTATGTTCCATGCTAAACAGTTTATCCCCACTTTCTAATTTAATTCTCACAACAATCTTTAGAGGACTATCTTATTATCAACATTCTACAGGTACATCAGCAGAAATTGCAACCAGATAAATATCTTGCCCAAGATGCACCTTAAGTGGTGTAGGTGGAAATTGAGCTCAATCATTCTGGCAAGTTTACCATTTATTAGCTATAATACCATATTAAGTAATAACTCTCCAGTGCCATTCCTAATCATTTCCTCCTGGATCCAAGAGAGTGCATATGTGGAAAAATTAATTTGATTTTACTATGGCCTTTTGTGAGGTCACCTGTTTTCCTACCCTCTATCGTTTGTCTAATAATTTCCCTGATAATAATGGACAAGAATACTGAAATAATTGTCTAAAGTGTTAGTTCAGTTATTCTTTGTTTGTTTTAAAAAATAGCTTAAGGAAGGATTTACTCAATAACAACGGAGAGAGACAGAGAAAGATAAAGGGAGAAAAGTTATGTTAAAGCTATTGTAATAATCTAGAAACCATCCAGCCATGCTGTTTTCCTGCATGCATGAGATTTGCATTTATGCTAACTAAGATCAACTTTCAGGCTTTCTTCTTAAAAGAGCTCCGTGAAGGGGCGCCTGGGTGGCTCAGTTGTTAAGTGTCTGCCTTCGGCTAGGGTCATGATCTGGGATCGAGCCCCACATCGGGCTCCCTGCTCAGCGGGGAGCCTGCTTCTCCCTCTCCCACTCCCCCTGCTGTGTTCCCTCTCTCGCTGTGTCTCTCTCTGTCAAATAAAATCTTTAAAAAAAAAAAAAAAAAAGAGCTCCGTGAAATGTTGCCTTAAGAATCTGTAATTCCAGGGGGCGCCTGGGTGGCTCAGTTGGTTAAGTGACTGACTTTGCTCAGGTCATAATCTCCGGGTCCTGGGATTGAGCCAGGCCTCAGGCTCCCTGCTTAGCGTGGAGTCTGCTTCTCCCTCTCCGTCTGCCCTCCCCCTCCCCCACCCCGCTCCAGCATGCCAGTACGCACTCTCTCTTTCTCTCTCTCTATCAAATAACTAAAATCTTAAAAAAAAAAAAAAAAAAAAAAAGTTGTAACTCCAGACTCCCTGCTGGGCCAATATTATCATATAATGAGAAATTGTCAAAAGTGGGCCAGAAATAAATAACAGTGAGGGAAAAAGACCTAAAATTGGACCATATCACCTTTCCTGGTACTATGCTCCAATCCATATCTAACTCATTGTGCCTATTTATCCAACTAGGAAAATCTCATGTGTCTTCTGCTATTTTATAGAACCAAAATTTACATACGCAAGGATAAAATTTCATCACATTTCTTTATATATTACTGACAGAAGGAAGGAGGGAGAAAGAGTTGAATAATGGAGTGGGGACAAGAATAGAAGTCTGGCACAGGAATGGAACAGACTGGAAGTAGCACATCACATGGGAAGCTCTCCCACAAGTACAGAAGGAAGAATTACCAATCTTTGCATGGATCAGAAACTTGCCTAAACAGACATTTGCGGAAACGTGTATGTGTGTTTGTGTGTGCCGCGAAGATTTTAGAATTTTTTAATTCTATTCCAGAATTTAGTAAAAAAAAAAAAAAAAAAAAAAACCTAACCTGAATTTTCCCTGACAGTGTCTTAAGAAATATATGGTCATTAAAGTGCTTTTAATAGAATGGAAGATGAAAAATGCTAATGAAAACATCCCACCGTGCAGCACATTTTAAATGGTTGGTCTCTAATACATGGACCGTCTTACAAACATGTCTCCAATCTTAAATTAAACTCATAGAAGGAAATAATATAACTCTAATACAAAAAGTAGTTTGAAAACTACTTGATAGATTTTCTAGTAGCTGCAGACTGTGGTAGATAAAATATGACCATACCCCTAGAGCAACCTTCTAAGATCTTAATTTGATAAAAACTAAGCAAAAATTAATAATGATAATAATAATGATAAGGCTAAACAAAGAATACTAAAAATGACCTATATCCATTAAGGCACAGAAAGAAACAGATGGCACTTCTAAATTGGATAATTTGGGGGGAATTAATAGTCTATTTACAATGGGTGTGAGCAGAGCATGTAGAAGATACAAGGGATAGTTCACTACTCCCTGGCTTTGAGACAGCAGGGAGTATTGCCACCCAGCACTTGAAAAGGCAGAGAGAAGGAGCATTTTTCAGAATACAGAGACACAGTGGGTCTTGTGGAGAGGGCTACCTGACAACTGCTGAGACCTACAATTAGAGGACAAGAGCCCGCCTCTGGTGATGTTTCGAAGAGGGGATAATTACTCTGTCTCATTGTCCTCCATTCCTATAATCTCCTACTGGGGGTCCTCACTGGTGGAATGAAATCAGAAGTCAGAGAGCAAAGGGTCTGTGATGAGGTCTATCCAGGTGTGCCTCCTGGGCACAGATCTGTATAAAGTGGGACATGGATCTCAAGTGACAAATAGATGTCCAGCACACCTACGAGGAGAATATCTGGAACTCAAATGAATGTATGAAGTCTTTATTACTTAAATCTGAGATGCCAAGACAAAGGCCAAAAATTGAGGGAAATGTTTAACATTTATAAGGAAAACAGACAGTTAATTAATAGGGAATGGGACTTTATATATATATATTTGCCAAAATAATTAAAAGCAAACTGATGGTAGATTTTCTTTTCTTTTTTTTTATTATGTTATATTAGTCACCATATAGTACATCATTAGTTTTTGATGTAATATTCCATGATTTATTGTTTGCATATAACACCCAGTGCTCCATGCAATACTGCCCTCCTTAATACCTATCACCAGATTAATCCATCCCCCCACCCCCATCCCTTCTAAAACCCTCAGTTTGTTTCTCAGTCCATAGTCTCTCATTGTTCATCTCATCCTCTGATTCCCCCCCTTCATTTTAACCTTCCTTCTCCTAGTGTCCTCCATGCTATTTCTTATGTTCCACACATAAGTGAAACCATATGATAATTGACTTGCATTCCCACCAACAGTGTAAGAGGGTTCCCCTTTCTCCACAACCTCTCCAACATTTGTTGTTTCTTTCCTTGTCCATTTTTGCCATTCTAACTGGTGTCAGGTGGGATCTCAATGTGGTTTTGATTTGATTTTCCCTGATGGCTAATGATGATGAACTTTTTTTTTTTAAATATTTTATTTATTTATTTGACAGAGAGAGAGACAGCGTGAGAGGGAACACAAGCAGGGGGACTGGGAGAGGGAGAAGCAGACTCCCCGCGGAGCAGGGAGCCCGATGCAGGGCTCGATCCCAGGACCCTGGGATCATGACCTGAGTCGAAGGCAGACGCTTAACGACTGAGCCACCCAGGCGCCCCGATGATGAACTTTTTTTCATGTGTCTGTTAGCCATTTGTATGTCTTCTTCAGAGAAGTGTCTTTTCATATCTTCTGCCCACTTTTTGACTTGATTATTTGGTTTTGGTTGTTGAGTTTGAGAAGTTCTTTATAGATCTTGGATACCAGCCCTTTGTCTGTAGTGTCATTTGCAAAAATCTTCTCCCATTCCATGGGTTGCCTCTTTGTTTTGTTGACTATTTCCTTTGCTGTGCAGAAGCTTTTTATCTTGATGAAGTCCCAAAAGTTCATTTTCGCTTTTGTTTCCCTTGCCTTTGGATATGGATCTTGAAAGAAGTTGCTGTGGCCGATGTCAAAGAGGTTACTGCCTATGTTCTCCTCTAGAATTTTGATGGATTCCTGTCTCACACTGAGGTCTGTCATCCATTTTGAGTTTATCTTTGTTTATGGTGTAAGAGAATGGTTGAGTTTCATTCTTCTGTATATAGCTGTCCAATTTTCCCAGCACCATTTATTGAAGAGACTTGTCTTTTTTCCACTGCATATTTTTTCCTGCTTTGTCGAATATTATTTGACCATAGAGTTGAGGGTCCATATTTGGGCTCTCTATTCTGTTCTATTGGTCTATGTGTCTGTTTTTGTGCCAGTACCATGCTGTCTTGGTGATCACGGTTTTGTAATATAGCTTGAAATCACTCAACGTGATGCCCCCAGCTTTGTTTTCCTTTTTCAACATTTCCTTGGCGATTCTGGGTCTTTCCTGATTGCATACAAATTTTAAGATTGTTTGTTCCAGCACTTTGAAAAATGGCATTGGAATTTTGATTGGGATGACGTTGAAGGTATAGATTGCTCTGGGCAGCATAGCTATTTTAACAATGTTTATTCTTCCGATCCATGAGCATGGAATATTTTTCCATCTTTTTGTGTCTTCTTCAATTTCTTTCATGAGTGTTCTGTAATTCCTAAAGGATAGATCCTTTACCTCTTTGGTTAGGTTTATTCTGAGGTATCTTATGGTTTTTGGTGCTATTGTACATGGAATCGATTCTCTAATTTCTCTTTCTACAGTTATATTGTTAGTGTATAAGAAAGCAACTGATTTCTGTGCATTGATTTTGTATCCTGCCACATTACTGAATTGCTGTATGAGTTCTAGTAATTTGGGGGTGGAGTCTTTTAGGTTTTCCACATAAATATCATGTTGTCTGTGAAGAGAGAGTTTGACTTATTCTTTGCCAATCTGAATACCTTTTATTTCTTTTTGTTGTCTGATTGTTGTTGCTAGGACTTCTAGTACTATGTTGAACAATAGTGGCTAGAGTGGGCATCCCCGTTGTGTTCCTGATCTTAAGGGAAAGGCTCTCAGCTTTTCCCCATTGAGGATGATATTCACTGTGGGTTTTTCATAGATGGATTTTATGAACTTGAGGAATGTTCCCTCTATCCCTATACTCTGAGGAGTTTTAATCAGGAAAGGATGTTGTATTTTGTCAAATGCTTTTTCTGCATCAATTGAGAGGACCATATGGTTCTTCTCTCTCCTCTTATTAATATGTTCTATCATACTGATTGATTTGTGAATGTTGAACCACCCTTGCATCCCGGGGATAAATCCCACTTGGTCGTGGTGGATGATCCTTTTAATGTGCTGTTGAATCCTATTAGCTAGGATTTTTGTTGAGAACTTTGGCATTCTCCAGCCCCGTTCCATGGGCTCAGGTCCATGTTGGGTCCTCTCGGGCAAGGGCAGAAGCTGTGGCTGCCCCAGTCTGCCCTGGGTCCTCTCCAGTGGGGGTGCGGACTCAGGCAGCGGCTGGTAGCTCTGCAGCCACCCGGTCCCAGCATTTGCCCCTTCAGCCCCTGTGTTCTCTTTGAGTACTGTTATCAATTCCTTCCCATCCCTCGGCCACCATTCTCCACGCTATCACTGGTCCTCAGGCACAGGACGCTTTTGCACAGGGGTATTACTTTCCAAAGGCTAGCTTCTGGTGGTCCCCTCCCCCTTCTGTTTATCCTCCCATGTCTGTCCAAGCAATCCCAGCTCTGTCTTTTGTACCTCTCGACTGATGATCCTCTGCCCCCATAGTCTTATATCTCAGGCTGATTTCGTCGGTGTTCCAAGTGGCTTGTTAGATATCTAGCTAAATTCAGGGGACTGGTTGAAATGGAGTCCCCCACTCCTCTGCCATCTTCAATACAAAATCCAGATTTTCTTGAGTATTAATTTGAGTATTAATTAAGAGTATTATGATAGAAAGCATATGACCAAAAAGAGTTTTATACATGCACCAATAAAAAATACAAGAAGTTTTGTAAATAAGGTGTAAATTCTTAGAATACTAGAGGTGTGGTGAGCTCCCTGCTTTTAATATGAACATAGTCATATAGAACAGAATTGTGGGAACAAGTAAAACTGCTTATATTTCACTCTTAGGAAGGTTCAAATGTTGTACACTAAAAGGTTATGCTGACCTTACTCCGTATACTGTGAAAACAAACAAACAAACAAACAAACAAGAATCACCTTTTCAAACAAGCCACCAAACTGGAAACATCACCTGCATTTTAGCAGCCATCCAGGGCCCCTTCTATCTTTTCATAACTGTGAAGATGTGTAAATTAAACACTCAGGGCCTTTTCCCTGGTGCTCTGGCAATTTAGCCAATGATTACTTTACTATATTATTTTTACTGTATTATTTTTCTGTCCATCCAAACAAGACTCCATTTGAAACATTTTCAGTCCTGGAGTGTAAAAACTTTTTTTTAAAACACGTGTCCTTTTGTTCTCATGCTAGGAATTACAATTGCTGACTTGTTCAGAATGGCATGTCAGACATCAGTAGACAGTCTTTCTTTTAGAAGTGTGCACATTAAGAGGGTGTTTTTGCACGACTTGGAGGGAAGGGAGATTTCCATCACATGATTTTTATATTCTTTATTTACTAGCCAATACAATTGTTTGGGCCATCTGAATAGATACAAGGCTTTTATTCAGTATCATAATTAGCAAGATTAGTAGGTTTTTCCATTAAATTTGGCATTTGGGAATATGTTTGTTTTTAAGAAAATTAAGAGTATTTTCAGTAAATTCTATATAGTGCAAAATTTAATAATAAATGTGACTGCTGACAAATAAATGTCCTTTTCATAGTCTTCCTTTAACTCCAGCAAATCCAGGCTTCATAATCCTACTGTCCTAGTTATACTTATATAGTGCCTTACACTATATTTGGAACATGCTTTTTCAAAGTGTATCGAATTTGCTTTTACTACTATTTTGAAAAGGTAACCATCCCTGTGTTCTTCTGCCCATTTTGCAAATTCAGCAAGCCAAGGCCAGAGAAAGTAGATGATTTTCTTATGGTTGCATGATTAGTAATGAAGTTCTAATCCAAATGTCATAACCACAGATCCTGTTTTTTTCCCACCAATCCTACTTGACTCAATAGTTAATTTGGTGCCTTTATGTTCCGTATACTATACTGTCTTGGGGAATATAAACACCATATGTTTCTTGCAGCTCTTTTGATCATACACACACACCTTTATCCCTTTAGGATATATAATCTTTGATGAGTAAGACTAACTTTGCCATTTTGTTTCTTTGATTTTCTTAATTTGATATTTTATTTTAAAAATATGAAAAACAAGCAAAACTATACCACCCAAAGATGTATAGAAAAAGCTAGAATATTTCCATATGCTTCTCTGCTCCCTGCAGTCCTACCATGCTGAGGGACTGAGGGTAAGCACTGTGAATAGATGGTGTGGTAATAGCCAATATTGGATGAGTATACTTTTGCTCAGTCAAAAATATATATGTAAGTACATAAATATATCTAGAGGTTCTGTATACTTGATTTTAAAGAAATGAAATTGCCCTCAACACATTATTCTTTAACTCTTCTTTTCACCTTAATAATATATCATGGATATTATCACCTACCAATACATAAAGATATAACTTCACATTTGCATTATAATTTCTGTGTGCACATCACATCCATCTATAATTTTACATAAACAGGTATCCAACATGCTCTTTTTTTTTTAAGGACTCTTTTTCCCCCTTATCTTCTTTCTCCTTTTTCACTGGACTCTCCTTCTGCCCTCCCACTCTCCCCCCAGGAAACTCATGTTAACACACTCATGAATATCCTTCCATGGCTTGGTCTGTGCGCGTAGATACATACACAAATACATGTCTACACATGAATATGTGCACACATTTATACTTATAGAAGTTCTGTCCTTCTATGTTTTTCAAATAACCATATTATACCTCTTCTCATTTTACTTTTCTCACTCCATCTTTTCTTGTGGAAATTCCTTTGGCCAAATGACAGAGAGCTGACTCATTCTATTTCCTAATTGCATAATATTCCAAAGTGGGGCTCTACTATAACTTATGTCATCATTTCTCTATTGGAGAGCATTCTTTACTCTGTTAGTCAGGATCTAGTCAGGAGAGAGAAATCAGACTTTTGTTTTAACATAGAGAAATCAGACTTTTGTAAAGATTTGTGGCCTTGTCTGGATGAACAAAGAAAAGAAATTGGAATTATTTAAAGCTTGAAAAAAGAGACCCATGGAATGGAAACTCATACTTGTGAGGACGGAGCCAGCTGGCTGGTGCTGGTATCTACAAAGTGTGGAGTCTGTTTCTGAGGTTGTTAGAAAAACTGCCCGCTGTACTCAGCTACTGCTGTCGGAGGAACCTGCAGGGACTAGGGGGAAGAAGCATTTCTAGAATGATATTCACACAAGGAGCAGAAAAGAAGCCAACAGAAAGCAAGTGGGGTGAAGCAGATCCCATTTTCCTTTTCCAGCCTTCCAGTTTGCCTTGTGGTGTCCCCTCTTAGCAGAGCTTCAGGGGGAGTTGGGTGACGAAACAGAAATGTGGGTTGCAGAGCCCCATCATCAGAGTACAATTTAGGACAGTGGGCTTAAAAGTTTTGAGAACACCAGCTTCACAACTGGCACATCTTTACTGCCAAGATTTTTTTTTTTTTCAATTAAGAACAGAGCTGTGTTAAGTGTCCTTATTCACATATTCTTATGAACCAGTGCTTTTATATCTCTGGGATAGATTCCCAGAAAGGAGATTACTGCAAAAAAGTAATATTTTTAATTTTAACAGATGTTGCCAGATGTTTTTTCAAATGATAGTGCAAAAATTCACACTTCTACTGGCAATTTTTGAGAGCCTTCGTTCTTATCCACACCAGCAACAGAGGGCTATCACTCTTCAATCTTTCCAGCATGATGGGTGTAAAGCAATGCCTTGTTTTTACTTTAATTAGCATTTTTCTGACAGTTTGTGATTTTAAGCCTCTTATCATATGTTTATTAACAATCTGTAGTCCCTTTTTTTTGTGTGAATTTCTATCCTTATCTTTTACTCAATTTTTTTTATATTGGATTTCTTCTGTTGCCTATTTTGTGACTAGACAAAAACCTCTTTGCATATTACAGATTGAACTTTGTCAGTCTTCTGTGTTGTGCTTTCTTATAACTTTATTGTTTGTTTATTCACTTTAATTTTTGTATTTTTTCCAGACATAATTAAATATAATCAAATATGACTTACAGCTTCTGGTTCTCATATTAGTTATATAGACTTCCCCAACCTCAACATTACATTTTTTTTAAGATTTTATTTATTTATTTATTTGAGAGAGAGAGAATGAGAGACAGAGAGCATGAGAGGGAAGAGGGCAGAGGGAGAAGCAGACCCCCTGCTGAGCAGGGAGCCCGATGCGGGACTCGATCCCGGGACTCCAGGATCATGACCTGAGCCGAAGGCAGTCGCTTAACCAACTGAGCCACCCAGGCGCCCTCAACATTACATTTTTAATTTAGGCTTATTTCAAATTTTTTTTTAAATTTTTGATATTCAAGACTTTTTTCCATCTGGAGTCTATGATTGTATATGCCATTTAGCATGGGCTTGATTTTTTCTTCCGTGTAGATACTTGTCAGAAGCATTTATTATGTCAACTTTCCTTTCAACATTGACTTGAAATGCTAATTTTATGTATGTGAAATTATTTTATCTGTTTCTGGATTTCACTGAACTTTTGGTTAATTCCTATGCCAATGCCATATCACTTAATCACAGTGATTTTTTATATGGGCAATGCCTGGCATAAGGAGATCTTTTTTTCATTATTTTCTTGGCTATTCTCAGGGCATTTCCTTTTCTATATATGTTCCTTAAGATAATTTTATCTTTCTCCTTTCTGCTTCACAAAGGAAGAAATAAATTATCTTCCCGTCAAAAAGTGGTCCTTTCTTTTTTTTTAAATTTTATCTTATTATGTTATGTTAATCACCATACATTATTACATCATTAGTTTTTGATGTAGTGTTCCATGATTCATTGTTTGCGTATAACACCCAGTGCTCCATGCAGAACGTGCCCCCATCACCAGGCTAACCCATCCCCCGAACCCCCTCTCCTCTAGAAACCTCAGTTTGTTTCTCAGAGCCCATAGTCTCTCATGGTTCGTCTCCCCCTCCGATTTACCTCCCTTCCTTTTTCCCTTCCTACTATCTTCTTCTTCTTTTTTTAACATATAATGTATTATTTATTTCAGAGGTACAGATCTGTGATTCAACAGTCTTACTCATTTCACAGTGCTCACCATAGCACATACCTTCCCTAATGTCTATCACACAGCCACCCCATCCCTCCCACCCCACCCCCCCTCCAGAAACCCTCAGTTTGTTTCCTGAGATTAAGAATTCCTCATATCAGTGAGATCATATGATACATGTCTTTCTCTGATTGACTTATTTCACTTAAAATAGTACCCTCTAGTTCCATCCACGTAGTTGCAAATGGCAAGATTTCCTTTTTTCTGATGGCTGCAAAATATCCCATTGTGTGTGTGTGTGTGTATATATATATATATATATATATATATATATATATATATATACCACATCTTCTTTATCCATTCATCTGTTGATGGACATCTTGGCTCTTTCCACAGTTTGGCTATTGTGGACATTGATGCTATAAACATTGGGATGCACATACCCCTTCGGATACTTACATTTGTATATTTGGGGTAAATACCCAGTAGTGCAATTGCTGGGTCATAGTGTAGCTCTCTTTTCAACGTTTTGAGGAACCTCCATACTGTTTTCCAGAGTGGCTGCACCAGCTTGCATTCCCACCAACAGTGTAGGAGGGTTCCCCTTTCTCCGCATCCCCGCCAACATCTATCATTTACTGACTTGTTAATTTTAGCCATTCTGACTGATGTGAAGTGGTATCTCTTTGAGGTTTTGATTTGGATATCCCTGATGCTGAGCAATGTTGAACACTTTTTCATATGTCTGTTGGCCATTTGGATGTCTTCTTTGCAGAAATGTCTGTTCATGTCTTCTGCCCATTTCTTGATTGGATCATTTGTTCTTTGGGTGTTGAGTTTCAGAAGTTCTTTATAGATTTTGGATACTAGCCCTTTATTTGATATGTCATTTGCAAGTATCTTCTCCCATTCTGTCAGTTGTCTTTTGGTTTTGTTGACTGTTTCCTTTGCTTTGCAAAAGTTTTTTATCTTGATGAAGTCCCAATTTTTGCCCTTGCTTCCCTTGTCTTCGGCGATGTTTCTAGGAAGAAGTTGCTGCAGCTGAGGTCAAAGAGGTTGCTGCCTGTGTTCTCCTCTAGGATTTGGATGGACTCCTGTCACACATTTAGGTCTTTCAGCCATTTTGAGTTTATTTTTGTGGGTGGTGTAAGGAAATGGTCCAGTTTCATGCTTCTGCATGTGGCTGTCCAATTATGCCAGCACCATTTGTTGAAGAGACTGTCTTTTTTCCACTGGACATTCTTCCCTGCTCTGTCGAAGATTAGTTGAACATAGAGTTCCATAGAGGGTCCATTTCTTGGCTCTCTATTCTGTTCCATTTGTCTATGTGTCTCTTTTTGTGCCAGTACCATACTGTCTTGATGATGACAGCTTTGTAATAGACCTTGAAGTCCATAATTGTGATGCCGCCAGCTTTGCTTTTCTTTTTCAACATTCTTCTGGCTATGCGGGGTCTTTTCTGGTTCCATACAAATTTTAGGATTATTTGTTCCATTTCTTTGAAAAAAGTGGATGGTATTTTGATGGGGATTGCACTGAATGTGTAGATTGCTCTAGGTAGCATTGACATCTTCACAATATTTGTTCTTCCAATCCATGAGCATGGAACGTTTTTCCATTTCTTTGTGTCTTCCTCAATTTCTTTCATGAGTATTTTATAGTTTTCTGAGTACAGATCCTTTGCCTTTGGTTAGATTTATTCCTAGGTATTTTATGGTTTTGGGTGCAATTGTAAATGGGACTGACTCCTTAATTTCTCTTTCTTCTGTCTTGTTGTTGGTGTATAGGAATGCCACTGATTTCCGTGCATTGATTTTATATCCTGCCACTTGACTGAATTCCTGTATGAGTTCTAGCAGTTTTGGGGAGGAGTCTTTGGGGTTTTCCACATAAAGTATCATATCATCTGCAAAGTGTGAGAGTTTGACTTCTTCTTTGCCAATTTGGATGCCTTTGATTTCTTTTTGTTGTCTGATTGCTGTGGCTAGGACTTCTAATACTATGTTGATTAGCAGTGGTGATAGTGGACATCCCTGCTGTGTTCCTGTCCTTAGGGGGAAAGGTCTCAGTTTTTCCCCATTGAGAATGATATTCGCTGTGGGTTTTTCATAGATGCCTTTTATGATGTTGAGGTATGTACCCTCTATGCTTATACTCTGAAGAGTTTTGATCAAGAAAGGATGCTGTACTTTGTCAAATGCTTTTTCTGCATCTATTGAGAGGATCATATGGTTCTTGTTCATTCTTTTATTAATGTATTGTATCACGTTGATTGATTTGGGGATGTTGAACCAACCTTGCAGCCCAGGGATAAATCCCACTTGGTCGTGGTGAATAATCCTTTTAATGTACTGTTGGATCCTATTGGCTAGGATTTTGGTGAGAATTTTTGCATCCATGTTCATCAGGGATATTGGTCTGTAATTCTCCTTTTTGATGGGGTCTTTGTCTGGTTTGGGGATCAAGGTAATGTTGGCCTCATAAAACGAGTTTGGAAGTTTTCCTTCCATTTCTATTTTTTGGAACAGTTTCAGAAGAATAGGTATTAATTCTTCTTGAAATGTTTGGTAGAATTCCCCTGGGAAGCCATCTGGCCCTGGGCTTTTGTTTGTTGGGAGATTTTTGATGACTGCTTCAATTTCCTTAGTGGTTATAGGTCTGTTCAGGTTTTCTATTTCTTCCTGGTTCAATTTTGGTAGTTGATACATCTCTAGGAATGCATCCATTTCTTCCAGGTTATCTAATTTGCTGGCATACAGTTGCTCATACTATGTTCTTATAATTGTTTGTATTTCTTTGGTGTTGGTTGTGATCTCTCCTCTTTCATTCATAATTTTATTTATTTGGGTCATTTCTCATTTCTTTTTTTTTTAAAGATTTTATTTATTTATTTGAGAGAGAGAGAAAGCACATGAGAGGGGGGAGGGTCAGAGGGAGAAGTAGACTCCCCGCCGAGCAGGGAGCCCGATGCGGGACTCGATCCCGGACTCCAGGATCATGACCTGGGCCGAAGGCAGTGGCTTAACCAACTGAGCCACCCAGGCGCCCTCTCATTTCTTTTTGATAAGTCTGGCCAGGGGTTTATCAATCTTCTTAATTCTTTCAAAGAACCAGCTCCTAGTTTCGTTGATCTGTTCTACTGTTCTTTTGGTTTCTATTTCATTGATTTCTACTCTGATCTTTATGTTTTCTCTTCTCCTGCTGGGTCTAGGCTTTATTTGCTGTTCTTTCTCCAGCTCCTTTAGGTGTAGGGTTAGGTTGTGTATTTGAGACCTTTCTTGTTTCTTGAGAAAGGCTTGTATTGCTATATACTTTCCTCTTAGGACTGCCTTTGCTGCATCCCAAAGATTTTGAACAGTTGTGTTTTCATTTTCATTGGTTTCCATGATTTTTTTAAAATTCTTCTTCAATTTCCTGGTTGACCCATTCATTCTTTAGTAGGATGCTCTTTAGCCTTCATGTATTTGAGTTCTTTCTGACTTTCCTCTTGTGATTGAGTTCTAGTTTCAAAGCATTGTGGTCCAAAAATATGCAGGGAATGATCCCAATCTTTTGGTACCAGTTGAGACCTGATTTGTGACCTAGATGTGATCTATTCTGGAGACTGTTCCACGGGCACTAGAGAAGAATGTGTATTCTGTTGCTTTGGGATGGAATGTTCTGAATATATCTGTGAAGTCCATTTGGTCCAGTGTGTCATTTAAAGTCTTTATTTCCTTGCTGATCTTTTGCTTAGATGATCTGTCATTCATTTGACCTCATTTCAGTGAGGGGGGTGTTAAAGTCCCCTACTATTATTGTATTGTTGTCAATGTGTTTCTTTGTTTTTGTTATTAATTGGCTTATATAATTGGCTGCTCCCATGTTAGGGGCATAGATATTTACAATTGGGTTAGATCTTCTTGTTGTACAGACCCTTTAAGTATGATATAGTGTCCTTCCTCATCCCTTATTATGGTCTTTGGTTTAAAATCTAATTTGTCTGATATAAGGACTGCCATCCCAGCTTTCTTTTGGTGTCCATTAGCATGGGAAATGGTTTTCCACCCCCTCACTTTCAATAAAAAGTGGTCCTTTCTTTTGTTCAGATCATGATCTCCTCAATAAGATTCTATAATTTATATTTTTAATAAGATTTTATGATTTCTTTGTTAAATTTATTCTTAAGTATTTTATGGTTTTTGTTTTTATTATCACATTTCTAGGCATGTATTGCTAGAATGGAAAAAGCTATTGATCTTGCAGTATTTCCATTAAGATAGACTAAACTGTAACAATAAATAAATCCAAAAAAATGTGATGGCTCTGAAGAAATAGAAGTTTATTTCTCTTCCATGACAGTTTAGTGTTTGTTCCAAATTGGAAGAGGGCTCTTCACCATGTGGTCATTCAAGGACTCAGGAGAACTCAGCTCTACTATCTTTAATATGTGGTTTTCTGGCTTGCTCTGATAGTCAGAATCTTTGCACTGAGCAATAGAAAAAGAGCATGGAAGAAATTTTAGATAATGGGACAGGCTGGAAACTAACAATTGTGAACTCTGTTTACATCTCACAGGAGGGAATTTAGTTATAGGAAACCTGTAATTGAAAGGAATGGTGGGAGATACAGTGTGACTGGAAAGATGTATACCCAGTTACCATTCTGTTCATACAGAAGGGATGATGCATTTTAGGAAATTTAATAGACTCTGCCATGGTATAATTACCCTGTATCTAGCCATTGTACTAAAGAGGGCACTTGTGATGAGCACTGGGCGTTGTATGTAATCACTGATTTCTACTCCAGAAACCAATATTGCACTATATGTTAACTAACTAAAAATTTTTTTTAAAAAAGTCTCATTAATTGTAATATAGTTTTTTTTTTTTTAACTAGGTACACTTGGAATTTCTATTAATATCAGTCTGAGAAGATTGTTTTTTTCCTTCTTTTCAATATATTTAACTACCAAAATTTTTTTTGTTGTTATTATATTTGTTATAAACTCTAACATAGTTGAATAATAATAGCAAGAGCAAGCATCCATAACAGAACTTCTTCATCATAGTTCTTGTATTTTGCCATTTAGAAAAAATTTAGACATTGATTTTTAAAATGTTGTCTTTATCCCTTTAAGAGATTTCCTCCAATTCTTATTTTACTCAGAGCTTACATAGCAGTAAGACTGCAGAGGTTAGTCAAATCATCTTTTCAGCATATAAGATCATAATGTTTGTCTCTTTCAATGTAGCAATCTAATGAAATGTTGCCAGATTTCCTGATAAAAAAATATCTGGAATCCTATTTATTCTATTCCCTGTGTATTTTTTTTAAATGATGTCATTTATTCATTTGAGACATAGAGATACAGAGAGAGAGCGAGCATGAGCAGGGGAGAGGCACAGGGAGAGGGAGAAGCAGGCTCCCCACCCAGGCCCACCCAGGACCGTGGGATCATGACTGGAGCCGAAGGTAGAAGCTTAATCATCTGAGCCACCCAGGTGCCCCTACTGTGCATTTTTCAGATACACTGCTAGTGTGTCAAAGTTACATGCTACTATTTAGATATATGCTAATATTTTTAAAGAATTTTTGCATCTGTGGTCCCAAATATGACTAAAGCATAATTTTCTTTTCCCTCTTTCTTTATTTTTGAGTACTGTCTTAACACATTTGAAGTTTCATTTCTGCAAGATTAATAACATGATTTAAGGGACTTTATGTTTCTATGGTCAAGAATAATGTAAAGAAAATTAAATTATGTGTTCTTTAAAAGTAAGGTAAAACTCACTTGTGAAATAATCATGCCCTTATGCTTTTTAGGGCATATAGACTTCTACTTACTTATCTAATCTCTTCTTTGTTAATTACTGTATCTATTCAAGTTTTCCTCTTCTTAAATAAATTCTGACAACTTTCACTTTGCTAGAATATGATTCGTTTTTTCTTAGGTTTTCAGATTTGTTGCGATAGTGTTTTATGTAGCATTCTGTTACAATTTTTCTAATTTTTTCTGTGTCTTTGGTTATTTATCCTTTCTCATTTTATCTATTTCTGCTTTTTCTTTTCCTTAATAAGTCTTACTAGAGACTCATCTATTTTGTAATTATCTTCAAGGACCTATTGTTATAAGAAAATATTTCTTTATTCTTCTTATTTATATCTCTTTAGTGAATTTTAGCTTTTATATTTTATTATTTTCTTTTTACTACATTCTTTTACTGGGTTTCATTACTGTTTTCTTTAATAATGAAAGCATTTACAGTTATAAATTTTTTCTGGATATAGCTTTTGCTGTGTTCCCTACAGGTCTTAATAGAACATTTTCAAGAGTTTCTGGCTACAATTTTTCAGAGAGTTTTCATTTCATTGAACCAAGGATTATCTAAAAATGTGTTAATTAGTGGTGATTAAGATTTATTAGTCACATTTCAAGTTTTTATTTCTAAATTTATTGTCTCAATATCAAAAGAGGTGCCCTATAAAATCTCTATTGAAGTTTTTTGTTAAGGTATTATTTGAGGGCAAATTATTTTAAATGTTTCATAGACATTAAAAACAGCATTTTTCATTTAGTGGACATGAGTTTTTTTATATGTCTATTAATCAAGGGTGTATTGCAGTATTCAACTTCATTGTGTTTTGTTTATAAGCCACATTGCTTTCAAAGACTTTTCTTCTATTACACGTTTTAATTACCTTAGCAAAAATAGTTCCATTTTCTACTTAGAATTCTTCAGATGACCTTCAAAATTGCCTCACTTCTTTTTCTTCTTTCAAGTAGTCTTGACTTTTAGCCTGGACAGGGGTAGGGGGTGGAGGTAAGGGGGACCATGGAAAATAACTAGAGAATAGCATTATATCAGTGAAATGTGTGGATCTTATTCTGGTTTCTTCACTCAGGAATAGTTATTTTCCTTCAGTTCCATAAAAAACCTCCTTCAAGTCTCCTTACTGCCCTCTTCTGATCAATGGTATAATATACAGAGTAGTCATATGTAGATACAAACAAGTCCAGCCATATTGTATATTCTTTAACACAGAGTATTGCCTTTTAAAGGAAATATGTCATTTTCCTTCGAGTATAACATTAAAAATATGTTAAAACAATTTAGTAATGATTTTCTCATTTGGTAATCATTTTTTCTTTCTGGTAATAAAAATCCAACCATGTTTTGTAAGATCAAATTCTAAAAACAATTATTATTAAGTGAATAATAATCTCAAAACAAAACTAACAGTTTCAGATATACTTATATCAAACAAAAATTGGAAACCTCTTGAAAATATTAAAAAGCACTTATAAAATTAGAAGTCAAATGATACGTTCTTGCCAGAGCCAGTGCATTACCACAGGGCAAGCTGCAAGTCAGGCTCTCCCTCTCTGACACAGCAGTGGTGTGCACCCTCTGTCCCATATGTTAAGTGGAATAGAGACAATAGGGAATAGTGCAGAGGACCACAGGGGAAGGGAGGGAAAACTGAATGGGAAGAAATCAGAGAGGGAGACAAAGCACGAGAGACTCTGGACTCCAGGAAACAAACTGACGGTTACAGAAAGGAGGGGAGGTAAGGAGGTGATGGGTATTAAGGAGGGCACATGTGGTGATGAGCACTTAACTAATGAATCGTGAACACTACATCAAAAATTAATGATGTATCATATGTTGGCTAATTGAACATAATAAAAAAATAAAATAAATAAAATCTTTAAAACTGAAAAAAAAATAATTAAAAAAGAAAGAAAAAGAAACAATAGGGATCTTAGCCAGGGCAAAAAAATGTAATCCTCGCCTAAGCTCCTTTATTTCTTGCAATGCCTAGTCTTTTAGTAGGAGAAAATAGAACCAATGGATTTCAGGTTACAAGATTTCTTGAAGTACTAAATAATCAAGAAAATGCTTCCTCCCCATTAGCTTGGGCATTGCTGGTGAAGAGTATGGGAATTATCTGCTTACTATAACTTTATGCCAAATTGATTGACAATTGTGGAGGGAACCTGATCCTCCTTGTTTTTATCTCAAAACAACACAAAGTCCTATTTGGTTTGAAAAATTAAGTAATCTGGTGCCATATTAAATTTCTATAGTACTCCTGGGTTCTTGCTGAAACACCTTTCAATTCTAGCTCCTTAACTGTGTTTTCAAATACCATGTAAATATAGAAAACATAACAAAACAACCACTACAACAAAATGCCCTCCCCAGTCTATTATATTATGTGACTTATTTACCTCTGTTCACATAATAGTGTGTCAAAATTCCGAATTTCACTCAGAAGGGAAGATGGATTGGTTTTGCTTTCTAGTCTCTATAGAAGAGGAGTTGAGATGTCAGGAGAAAAGTACCTCTCTCCGTCACCAGAGGAAACTAATCAAAGAAAAATGTCTGCTGGCAGCATATACATTCATCTCCAGCTGGATCACGGACCTGTTATGAGGTGTAACTAATCGTATCGTTGTGACTCATCTTGGTCTGTAATAACACGCTACGCAGTGACATCAGTGGTTGGATGAGAGGGATGTTGCATGTCCAAGGAGAAAATCCTATTCCGCTGGAATATCTGCAGCCTGGGCTTGACACACTGACAGTTTGCAGTAAATGCAGCTCCTGTTTTCTCCACAGTGACATTTGCCATCTCCTGTCATCACTGTGTTTCTGAAACGGTCAGGAGCAGTCATGTGGGGCAGTTTCCAGACCCACTGGTTGTTAGAATGGCTTAATTCTCAAAAATGACCTATGTCAAGATGCACCGTGGGTGCCCACCCAGGTCCACTTTGGCACCAGTCCAAAATTTTCTGAGCAATTTTTTTTAAAAAGAATCCTAAAGTGTTAATTCAGATGCTTCGCAAACTTTTGGTTTCTAGAACAGGTTCTTCCAACATTTTCTCTTCAGAAGGAAAGGTGTACTGTGATCTCTTGGTACATGTAAAATGCATGATACCCATACACTTCGATTTGTCAGTCAATTATCCACTGGCAGATAATTGGCAGAGGAGAAAGAACAACCAGACTGGACGAGACAGAAGGCCTCGGGGTGGCCCCGGCTTGGGCAAGAGTGCCACCATTGTTGGGAAAAGAAGGCCTCCGGGCTTCCAAAAGTGGGCTCCACTTTTAAGGTGCCTCTCTGCCTTAAAATTGTAAGGCTTTTTAAAGAAAAATTATCTATTCAAAAGCTTTTTTCATGCTTCTTTTCTACTAAGTTGGAAATCCTTTAAGAGAAAAGCATGAAGGCTATAATTTTGACTTATTTTGAAGTTTTAAATTTTAAAATAATTTTTAAATGTTTTAAATTTGAACAATTGAGTGTTTTAAATTTAAAAGTATCTTTTTTTTTATTTTATTATGTTATGTTAATCACCATACATTACATCATTAGTTTTTGATGTAGTGTTCCATGATTCATTGTTTGTGTGTAACACCCAGTGCTCCATTCAGTATTAAAAGTATCTTCTAAATGTTTATATTATTAAAGCAAATTAACAAATTATTTTAAAAGAGCGGGAGTTAGATGAATTTCCTGGTAGCAAAAGTGGAAGAGGAAATAATGGACTATATATGAATTTCCTGGTAGCAAAAGTGGAAGAGGAAATAATGGACTATATATCCATTTTCTAATTTATTTTTAAGGAACTGCATATATTTTTCTACAGAAACAAGCATTTTCTGGTAATAAATACTCCTAGACATATATATACGCTGATGTTAATTGAAACATTTTCGAAAGGACAATGATATGTACTAGAGAAATAAAATTTGGTAAGACAAAAGCCATTCTGTGTAAGCAATTTGTGTATCAGTCAGAAAAATATGCTAGCATTTAGACATTGACCTGTGCTGTGCTTTCTTTCCTACGCAGTAAAGACTATTGCTATATTTTTAATCGATGTCTCTAATTTTATTTTGCAGAATGACAAATCCCCCGGGCGATCGGCAAGTCGATCAAGTAATATTTCAAAAGTAGGTAAACTATATTTATTTAATGGTTTATTGATTTTCATTTTTTTTGAGTTCAAGTAAATATTTTATAATGTTTAACCTATAACTGTTATCTGTGAGCAGTACACAAATATGACTTGTTAATGATTTTAACTATTTTGAGCTTTTGCTGTGATAAGAGGACACAATTTCACACAATGAAATGAGCTGTTATTTTCCATTTCAGTGCTATATGCAAAAGATAATTTGTTACTTTCAGAATGTCATGTAAAATATGGGGGTTTTTTCCTCTCATTTCAAGCATCATGGAGCTGTCACATACCTAACTTGAAACTGTATCAACATTCATGGTCCAATTTCCATGAATTCAGTTTTTCCACAGGTTTGGGCTCAACTATGCTCGTATTAACCAGGACAAGTTTTAGAAATAACCTAAGACATTAGTTTAGTCATATTTCTTTTATGGAGTCAAAGGATGAACAAAACAAAATACTCCCTAGACTGTATAAATCTAAGCAAAACACCAGAGTGTCAAAAAGATTATGGCATGGCAGAGATACTTTAGATTTTTATTTTGTCTAGAAAACAAAAATCAAGGGCTATTCTCTAAAATGAGACACAATGCAATGTACAGACTTTGTGTTTGGGGAGTGAGAAGTCCTTTAGAGCCATTTATCAAATCAGAAAATTATGACTTCCAAAAACGTAATTCAGACAACGATGGATTTCCCGTGAATAGAACTTGTTCTACAGGGCCACTCACTTGCCAGCACCCTCCACAGCCCTGAGCTTAATTTTGTGTATTTTGGAATTTTATATTATTTTACTTCAAGAGAACCCCCCAAATAGTTGTCAGCTACAGGCAGTATAGAACACAGATCCACTTCCAGGTTAGGGAAGTGTTTTGTTTTGTTTTGTTTTGTTTTGTTTTCAGAAACAAAGAACTTCATTACTCATTGAAAAACAGCAGTAGCCAGAGTATCAGCATTTTCTCTAGCTGGTTTCCTGAGGCCAGGTCTTAGGAGACAATGCCAAGATGGTCGGGTGACTCCTCCAAACACACTGGCTTGGTTAAAGGAGTGCAACCCTACACTTAGGAAACTCTCCTATCTTCAATAGATAGTAAGTATGCCTGTCCATTGCTCTGGGAAGCAGTATCTCTATGTTACAATGTTATGCCTTATACAAGCATCCTTAAAAAGACAGTCCAGAATGAAAGCAGACAACGATTCTGCTTACAAGACGTGCAGAGATACAAGAGACCCATGGGGAATCACATCTCAGCACATGGGACTGAACATTTATAATTACATTCAAATCTGAGTGCCTTCATGAATATTCGAGAGGCAATGTGGTCTAGTACTAATTCTGGAGAAAGAGGATCTGAGTGTCCGTTGCTGGGCTGTCACTTCTTATGTGACCGTGAGACAGTCACTTAACCTCCCTGAGATAGAGTTGCCTCCTCTGTGACATGAGGGTGCTGGTATTAGTCACTTGGAGGTTTCCGTAAGTAGTTGTAAATTAAAACAATACCTTTCAGATGTCTGTCATCTTGGTCACGTTGTGAAGAGCCTTGCCTACAACTGCAGAACACTGTCGTCTTTCTGAACTTGAATGTTAATGTCGACCTAGACACTTGTAAACATACCAACAACTCCTTTGTCATGCCAAATACTGTTTCATGATCCACTCGTACAATTATATTGCATTTCCAAGCCGCTGTTTGAGTTTGACATAATGCAGATTGTTTATAACTTTTAAGCTTTTAACTTCTTCTTTGAGAAATAAAAAAGTCAGGAGTGTAGTTTTCCTTCTCTGAGTTCTTCCAGGCTCTGGTATGTATTAATTGCATCCCTGTGTGGGAGACAATTAATGACAAAAATGCATTACATTCAGAGGGAAATGGAAAGCTCTCTTCTTAAATAGTC
The DNA here is from genome assembly GCF_002201575.2 of Neomonachus schauinslandi. NCBI lineage: Eukaryota > Metazoa > Chordata > Mammalia > Carnivora > Phocidae > Neomonachus > Neomonachus schauinslandi. The sequence goes on from NC_058404.1 coordinate 64,559,926, forward strand.
TAATTGTACAATAGCAAAAACTCAACTATCAGACACCCATAGAGATAAAAAGATTGTTCTGTGCATGTTTATTTTTTTAAGCCAATGTGACTTTCCTTTTATTCATTCTCAGAATGACAGTCACAAATGCTAAATATGTTGTTGAGTCCTCACTACTTTTTCATGAATTATTAAGGGAAAAACTTTTCATTAGGACCATGTAACCTACCAAGTGTAAAATGGCAAAATCTAGCAATATTTGAGTCCTTTAACTTTTAAAGTGGTGGAGAAAAAAAATTAAAGCGGAATCAAGATGCTTTTTCTCTGATTTTGTCAAAATAATTTTCATGTCAAAAACAAAGAAAAAAGAAAAAGACTAGGAGCTTTTCAGGAGTGTGATAATCAGTTTAACAGAGTAATTAAGACCATGGATTCCAAAGAAACTGCTTAGGAAGGTTGTTTAACTTCCTTAATAACTTTATCTATAAAAGGAGAATATATAATAGCATCTACCTCTTGGAGTGGTGCTTAGAACAGTGCCTGGCCCTGTGCAAGCATTAACTATACTTATTATGGGACTTCTAATTATTTATATCTCAGTGACAGCACCAAATAAGTACTCTGTAAACCTTTTTGTAAGCAAGTGAATTTGAGACGTGAGTTACAATATATGCATTGTGTTCTGAGGGGAATAAGAATAAATATGTATATTTAACAAATAAATTATCTTAGGTCAGTAGCAGTATTACCCAAAATAGGCATCTTTCTTAATTTTTATCAAGTTTATGTCATCCCCAATTCTTTGATACAGGAAAATCCCAGGTATTACAGAGGATTACATCCCCAGTGGGATATCAGAACTTCCCTCCACACTGCTAAGTCTGCTTTCCTACCTGTCTCTTGCAGTTCTCTACTAAACCAGCAGAACTTTCTAATCATCAGTATTTGTGGAATGTTTCCCATCAGTAATTATATTCTATACTGGAAATGAGGACTTCCATATACTCAGTGAGCTTAATGAGCTTATATGAGATCCCATATATATATGAGACCTACATCATATATATCATATATATATGAGATCCCATCATATATATGAGATCTACATATCTATATAAATTAATTAAGTAGAACTAATAACTCCCTGTGCAAAAAAGATAACAGACCAGGCTTGAGATTCTTCTCTTAGAAAGGCCTGCTGGCAAGGTTGGCCCTTGGCTGGCACCTGGGAACTTAGATTTTAGGCATGGCATACCACCCTAAATGATAAGAATGGTTCACTGTGCCTGAACTATGAAAAAAATATATGGTTCTCCCAAAATACTTGCCTTCCTTATGGAAGTCTGGAATTTGGGTACATGCTAGGCAATGGGTTACCCATATGATGAGCCCCCAGCGAAGACTTGGGCACTGAGTTTCTAACGAATTCCCCTGCTAGATAGTACTTCACATGTGTTGTCACAATTTAGTGCTGCAGGATTTAAGTACATCCCGTATGACTCCACTGGGAGTAAATTTGGAAGTTTGCTCCTGATTTCCTCTGGACTTCATCCCATGTGCCTTTTCCTTTTCCTGACTTGGCTTTGTATCCTTTCACTGTAATAAATCATAGTCATGATTATGACCATAAGCTCAGTCCTGTGAGCTTCCTAGAAAATCACTGAAACTGGGTGTGGTCGTGGGAACCGTTCCCTTCTGCATTAGCCAAAAGAGTGTAGACAGAAGGCTATGGGAGTTGAGAGAATGATCACTTCCCCTTGGTGAGGACAGGATGCATCAGAGATGGTTTCTTAGAAGAATGGTATATAAACAGGGCCTTGAAGAATGGGTGTGATTTGATCAACTGCCAAGAAAGTTTGCTTAAAGGGACATAAGTACAAGACATGGAAACTGGAAAACATGGATTATGAGGAGAAAGATACATAAATCATTTTAGGGGCCTTTGAGATGGAACGTTGAATAATAGGATACACTCTCTTCAGTCACAACATACAAGTGTCAGCTGTCTTGATAACATAGGGATGGATTTGGACCCATCAAGATCCTTGAGGCTTTTTTTTAGTAAATATGTATCAAACTGAACATTGTGATTTTTGCTATTCAGGATTGTATAAACATGATCTCTCAGTTGTGAATATGAAATACCCAAGCGTGGGATAAATAACAAATGTTGAATTGTTAATGAACATTATGAAAATTTTCTCATGGTCTTTATCTCTGAATCTTTTTATCCTATATTATTTAATTGCAATTATACCTTGCAAGTTGTATTTCGAGTTTTCTGGCCATTCCAGAATTTTTTTTTAGTTTATATTTCTGGTTTGTTTTAGGACATATAAGACAGACCTGTGAATCTTTTTTTTTTCTTATTCTAATAGGATGTGTATGCGTTAGATATGTTAAAGTTGATCCAAAAGCTACAGAGAAGCTATATAGGCTTAAAACAATGTATGTGAGATTGTCAAAATATCTTCAGTGTGAACGTAGCAGCATTCATTTATCCACACTTACTTTTTTTGTTTGTTTTTTGAAAAGCTGCTTTTGATATTAATGCTGGTTGCTGCTTTTTAACACACATATGGCTCCCAAATAGGTTCCTCAAGATGTAAAATTAGTGAAATTTGGCCTTTCTTTTATTTCTTCTAGGGTGAGGAATCATTATATTCAACCAGCAACAACATATTATGTATTTCACAAGAAAAATCTTTCAAAAGCAAACTGTCAAAAGGAAAGAAAGCCTCGTACTTTCAATTCAAATCAACATCTAGAATTTTCTTTTAAATGAAACACTTTTAGGCTTTTTGGTCTATGTGGGAAGCAGCTCACAAAATCTAATCTACTTATGAAAAGAAACTTAAAAGCCACCACATAACAAAATATTTCAATTAGTTTCCATCACTTCCTGTTATATTCCCTAGACTTCATTTACTTGAGAAAGGTTCATCAAAATTGTTCTGTTGGTCTTTACCTAGAAATATTATAGAGAATGTTAGGTAAAGATGGTATATAGTGTATAAAAAAATATTCCTAAAGCTTCCTCTTCTCCTGTTCATGCACCCTAGTTTATTCTGCAGTAAATGAAGATGCATGACAGAGTCAATAAAATTTATTCAACAAATATTTTTTATGGATATACTGTGTACAAGCCATTATATAAATCATAGCATTTTAAATAGATCTTTTCTTTTGATCAAATACATACTTTGATTTTACTTGTATAAATCTTTATTTTGCCAAATTTGCCTTTCCAATATTCCAACATATTTTCCAGCAAGGTCAAGGTGAAAGTGTTCCCTAAATGGAAAATGTATTGGGAAATCTTTCAGCTGAACCTGAGCCAAACATTTTGCATCTCCAAACAGGTGTTTAATGTTCTGTCTTATTGAGAGATCCATCTTGGTTTGCTTATACAGGGGACCTATAAATCAGTCATGCCCTCAGACTACATACCTTTAGAGGGTAAGTTTGATAGATAAAATGGGATGTATAATTAGGAAACAACTAGAAATGAGGTAGACTAATTTGAGAACTGTCATAGAGCCCGAGTCAGGGTCTGTCCTGAGACCAAACTTAAGTAAATGAGTATAAATTTAGTTGAATTGGTAAAAGTAGTGATGGAAGATTAAGAAAACCTGACACCTTATATCCTGGGGCTTTTCCTTTATATACACTCACTCCTTAGGTGATCTCATCTAGCCTCGTGACTATATAGAATCAACATGCCAACAACTCCCAAATAGACATTTCTAGCCCAGATTTCTGCTGTGAATTCCAGACTCAGATATCCTACTTAAATTTTCCATGTCGGTGTGTAATAGGAATCTGTCTTAGGTCAGATTGTCCAGAAACAGATCCTAAAATGAGATTTTTTTTTTTTGCAATATTTTACTATGGAGAAGCCCTAGAAGCTTAGGAAAAGCTATCAGAGGAATGGGAGAAGAAGGACAGGGAAGAGGAGGAAGACAAGAAAATTTCCCCTGATCCTTCAAGGGGACCCTGCTGTATAAAATAAACTGAAAGTTGTTCCCACTTGAGGCATGAAAACAGGACTTTCATCTTCCCATAGCAGCCATTCACTAGCTCAAGGTCTCCTCGAGAGAGAGTAACTTCCAGGCACTTTGACTCTCGTCACATGCAGGTAAAACTATCTAAGAAACCAAGGGCATTTCTCCAAAGAGAATCACAGTTTCAGCACTTTAGACACAAAACTGCTCAGGAGTTGAAGGAACCATGCACTGAAACAGTGAAAGAGGCTGGACTGGATTTCGGCAGAACACTGGCAGCATCTGCTATGGCCCATCACCTGCACCCCTCAGATCCATATGAACTCATTCCATCCTGTTGTGAACACTTATAGATCATGATTGATCATAATTTCTGAGTAAAAAATTGAACGGCATGGATTAGTAGAACAGGCTCTTGCTATTGTAGTTGCTAAAGCCATAACTGATAAATCATCTTCTATCATTATACCAAATATTCCTCATTCTTGATGATCGATTCTCTTAGGCTAGGTGGCTTGACATCCAGTCTTGACTGTTATGCCTTAACAGGCTGTGCTTGCTGTAATCAACCATTTGAAGTTAATCCAGGGTATGGCTGAATAAAAAAATGCTGCAGTGGATCCCCCAAGCTTTAAAATATGTCTTGCCTCCTCATTATGTAGCAGCAACCCTCCCTCCTCATAATGGACAAGTCCAATTGTTCAGTGAATGGTTGCTCTGCCTACCAGACAATATAACTTGTGTTATCAAGTTCATGAGCGAGAGCTCCAGTCATATGGTCAGCTGATGTCCATGGTCAGGCCTTTGGTCTTTCTAGAGCCAAGTAGTATGCCAGGAGCTGCTTTCCATGAAGAGAACTCCACTGTAATAGGATGGCCTTGATCTAGAACACTAGGGTTTTCACAGCAATTCTCCATTCAGGGCTTGGTAGAGAACCTGAACTGCATTCTTATTTACCATGGTACCTCTAATATTATGGGATTTGCTACTTAGTACGACTCTGGCATCGAGGTTACTTATACTAAAGCCAAAACTGCTGCAGAAACTTCTCTCATTCTTGACCCAATTCAAAACTGGTAGCCTTCTGAGTCATCTGATAAAGGATTTAAGCATTATTACCAAGTGTGGTCTTTGCCACCTATAAAACCCAGAATCCTACCAAGCACTCTGGGTCTTTCTTAGCAACAAGATGAAATGCAAAATTTGTCCTTCACTCTGAAGGGAATGTATTGACATGCATAACACAGTGGAACCCCTAAAATTTTCACTGATTAAGCCTGCTCCTGAATGTCTGTAGGATTTTTCTCCTGTGCTCTAGAACACACATGTCCTAATAAGGCATTCAGATTATTGGCCTTAACTGCTCATTAGATCTGATTAACATGATATCAGCATACAGTAAACTAACCTGATATTTGACCATTGTTGATCGAGGACACCTCCAATCTATAGTGTGACAAATCCCTGGGGTAGGACCAGGAATGTATACTGATGTCCATATCAGGTGAATGCAAGTTGCCTTTGAGCCAGCCTTGATTCATTTATGATGAATATTAAAAAGAACACATTATTAGACCAGTAGCTTCATACTACATGCCAGACCTTGACACCACATTGTGCTGGTCTCATAATGACAGTACCTAAGGCACAGTAGCTGCAATTAGAGCTACTGCCTAGTTACATTTGCCATTGTCTCCTGTCATTTGCCTGACCCACCAGGTTTCTATTTCAGGGAACAGCCCGAGAAATTAAATGGTGACATGAGGAAAACAATCACCCTTATATCCTTTCAAGTCTATTTTTCACACAACAGCCAAAATGATTCTTTGCGAATATGAATCAGATAGTGCCTTGCTCCTGTTTAAACCCTCAGGTGGTTTCCTGTATCAGTCAGAGTAAAACATAAATCCTTTCATTGGCCAAAGAGCCCTAACCTGGCCCAACACTCTCTCTCTAATTGTATTTATCATTCTCTCTCCAAGTCACTCAGCTCCAGACACACTGACCTCTTGCTGTTCCTCAAACAGCTTTTGCTGCAGGGCATTCGCCCTCCAGGCTCCTGCTGCTCAAAATGCTCATTCCTTAGATGTTTGCCTGATTGGCTGCCTACATTGTTTTACATTTCTATTTAGATACCACCTTGACAGTGAGGACTGATCTCCTTTCCTGCTGTATTTTTAAGGATTTTATTATAATCTGTAATTTTATATATTTTCCTATTTGTCTAATTTAAGCTCTAAGAGAACAAGAACTTTATTTCTTTATTCAATACTGCTTTGTCAGCACCTAGAAAAGTGACTGATAAGTAGTATACACTTAGTAAATATGTGTCGAATGAACGAATATAGCCTGTTTTGTTTTGTTAGCATTAGAATGTATGCTCTTAACATGGAATGTGTGGATATATAGAGCAGAGATCCTTGGACCAGGCCAGTGCATGAACTTGTTATCAGTACACACAAGATAGATAGAACGTATAAGTGTTTATGGTAGGTACAATTGATCCCATCCAAATGCTCAATACCAGCCACACTCCCCCAGCTTCTTTGAATGTTTCAGATCATTCACCACCTGTCTCCTTCTACAGAGATCTTTTTCTAAGTCAAGTAGTGGCCTTTCACCCCGTATACATAACACATGAGAATTTTTTCTTCTTCTTTTTTTTAATTTAAATTCAATTAGCCAACATATAGTACATCATTTATTTTTGGTGTAGTGTTCAATGATTCATTAGTTGCGTATAACACCCAGTGCTCATTACATCATGTGCCTTCTTCACATAAGCATTTTTTTAAAAAAAACACACTTTAATAAGGACTAAGGAGGATCTATTGCAGAAGAGGCACTGAATAATCGGTGGAAAGCATCTCTTACCAAGTGGATTTCAGCCAGCCTGTGTCCTGAGCCAGGGCCCATAAGTGGAGGAGCCATGTTGTCAGAGAAGGAGGCTATGCATGGACAACAATACCATGGTTTCTTCATTACTCAGGGTTAATAAACACTCCACCACTGAATGAATACTTAACCTGTCAGAAGCCGACACTGATGTTGAGCCCCCCAGTTTAGTAGCATTTATCGAGAAGACCATCCGGCCGCTTGGTAGCAACTTGATTGCGTCAGCTATCTTCCAGTTTGGGCTTGCCTCTCACGTAGGGCTGGGACTAGGGTGAAATAAGTAAAGCACTAGGCTCAGAAACAAACCAAAAAACTCAGTAATCAAGATAAAGTTGAATGCAATACTTAGGAATCAAATGTCCTGCAAAAACCCCATGATAAATAAAATAACAACATTTTAAATAAAAACAGGATCAGGGCTGTGTTAAGCCATGTGCAGCCAGAGCCAAAAGAAAAAATCTGTAATGCTGGTTTCGCATTTATTGAAAGTTTTCGTATTTGTTCATCATGGGTTTTTTTTTTTTTTTAAGATTTTATTTATTTATTTGAGACAGAGAGAATGAGAGAGACAGAGAGCACATGAGAGGGGGGAGGGCCAGAGGGAGAAGCAGGCTCCCTGCCGAGCAGGGAGCCCGATGCGGGACTCGATCCCGGGACTCCAGGATCATGACCTGAGCCGAAGGCAGTCGCTTAACCAACTGAGCCACCCAGGCGCCCCATCATGGGTTTTTTTGCATTAATTTTGTTTATTAAAAATATTGCTTTCAATTTTTCTTTTCACTTGCTTACTGTATATTTTGGCGCTCTCTTACATTATGTGCCTGAGGCAAGTGCCTCACTCCTTCACTCTCTTCCCATCTCTGTACCTATCTACATCTAAATTAACTGCAATTATATAAAATTTAAAAATAATTTCTACAGTTGCACAGGCCACATTCAAGTGCTCAATAACTACAGGTGGTTAGTGCTTGCCACATTGGAGAACATAGAATGTTTCCATCCTCACAAAATGTTCTATCAGACAGACACTGCTGCTCTAGAAAAGATGTTAAACTCCTCTGTGGAAAGAAATAAGTAAATGGTACCTGGATGTTTTCAAAACACCTAGAAAAGTAATCCCAATCTGGACAATATGTGATACTACCTAAAATGTCAATTTGCAAGTTCTTAAATCCTGATTCCTGCCAAGTCAGCCTTGCTTGACTTAAGGAAATATTCTCATAACAAGAAATATTGAGGATCAGGAAGTACTGAATGAGCCCCAGGAATTAATGACACAGCTGTAATTGTTGTGACTGCAATACTGTAGTCATGTGGGAACTTGCTTTTCCAGACCAGATCATAAAACAAAAGTGGGCCAGTATTTGGTTCCCATGATTCTGAAAGGGAAAGAATAACATGTGGTTTTGTGGTGCCAGGGGTGGGAATTATCTCTCACCACTGATCAACTGTTATCCAGAGTAGAAACAAAAAGCAACCTTGCAGTGGTAGTTTCTTTTCCAACGGGAAAGATTTATTTTAAATGAGGATGATTGCATTTAATTTAATTCTAATTTTTGCAGACACTCATATATTTCAGTGTAATGAATCTCTGATGAAATAAAAGCATACATTTAAAGTCTAACTAGCCATGAAATGTGGAATGTTGGGGGCTGGGGATAGAAGATGGTATAAGCAAGAGAAATGAATGCTATCTGTTGATACTCTAAGCAGTCATAACTTCTTCCCTCTGGATTTCCTCAACTAAACATTTAATACAAGAAAAATTGATCCGGGGCGCCTGGGTGGCTCAGTCGGTTGGGCGACTGCCTTCGGCTCAGGTCATGATCCTGGAGTCCCGGGATCGAGTCCCACATCGGGCTCCCTGCTCGGCGGGGGGTCTGCTTCTCCCTCTGACCCTCCCCCCTCTCATGTGCTCTCTCTCTCTCAAATAAATAAATAAAATCTTTAAAAAAAAAAAGAAAAATTGATCGGAAGCCAAATTGGTGTTTCTTTTCTTTGAATATTATTAATATCAATAAACTATACAAAATTTCTTTAAATTTATATTATCTAACATGGTCATTTGGTAGTTGCACCCTTGAATTTTTCACCTATGATTTTATTTTAGGAAATAATTTAATTTTGTAGATTTCCCCACTCCTGACAATAGCTCCATTTAGTTCCAGCAACACTAAAGATTGATCCGTGAAGGTACTGGAGATATTCTAGTTCAAATACTACAAGTAAATAAAAGAGTATTGTTTAAATCACTGAAAACCAAAGAAGTCAGAGTTTTTGATCATCTTTAACCTACTTACACAAAAGATGATATGTTGATATATTTTCCATAGGGTTACACCAACATCTCTCACTGCTTCTCTCCTTTCTATTATTTCTTGTATTATTGGATATTAGTTGTCTTTTTAAATTTTTTTTATGGCCTTGGTTCTTTTGTCTTTTTTTTTTTTTCAGGTTACAATTAAATCCTGGGGTTTCTTTTTGCTTCTCCCAGCTCCATTTTACTTGGTTACGTGCTGCCGTTTGTTTCCTTTCAGTGTCCTTCATCATCCCCTGTTTTTGAGCTCTTTCCATATATCCAACAGTGAGGAGAACGTTGGCAGCTGTGTTGTTAATGTAATTAATGTGTATAGTCAATTTGGATTGACTAGGCCAGATAAATCCACTTTGAGACTTGAACTACCCAATTTGGCTGTCTTTGTTGATCAGATTAGCTGGGTAATTGTCAAATCTCTATCCCACTAATTACTGCAGAGATACATCATGTATTCCCTCATTTGATTCACATTTCACTGAAATTTACAATCAAAGCTTTATGAAGGAATAGTGACATATAAATAGCACCAGTTTAAGATGAAATTCAATAACCACTTGCATCATTTTCATCTTATCTTGGTACTGAAGTGAGGAAAGGGAAAAATTATAGGAATACATTTTTCTTGCTGCCACTAAAGAAAGGATGAATGACAGGAACTTCTACATCCATAAACCCATAAATATCATACGTCCCCTCACAACAGACTGAAATTCTCAGACTTTATAGTAACTTCTTATTTTTACCTTTAAAAATGAAAGTAGAACAATTAATTACTCTTTGGTTCACCATAGGTCTTGGGTCAGCCAAAACGAAAATTTTTGCTGACCAAATTACAGTAAACTAGTATTTTATTTATTTACACAGCAAACATATCCTTTGTTCTTGTTCTGTGGTAGGTGAAAGGAACATAGCTTCTTACCTCTTGTAACGTACGTTGAACTGGAGAAGCTGTTAGGTAACCCAATGATTACTGTTCCATATAAAGTGCTTTCTTGATTCCCCAACTTGGCATTTCTACTATGTCAAGATGATTTTGTTTGAAGTAAGAAAAAACAGAATACTAAGATTACTTTTTGTGCTTGCCCATCCTAAAAACTGGACAAAATATATACACCAAAAAGCTAACAAATTTGCAGGTCTCTAATCCATGTACTGCAGAGTACATTTTACATGGTTTGGAAAGACTTCTAATGGAAGAATTTGGTTCTGTGAAAACATCTTTGTTCTGAGAACAGAACAAGATGGCTAAAAATAGTAAAAATAGAAGTTATTGAATGGTTCTGCAAATAATTCATCTGAGGAAAAAAAAACATACTCATAGGTTTTTTTGCAGTGAATTTTAAAGGCAGACTTATTCTGTACATGAGCATACACTCTATAAAAGAGCATTTTTCTTATGTCAGTCTTTGACTTGCTTTTTTCTCCTAAATGGACAAATATGATGACAATAATTACGGTTCAAGTTTACTGAAAACCTATGTGTAAAGCACTGAGCTCAACATCTAACCCAGGAGATAAGGGTTTTTCAATGTAGTATTTAGAAAGTCAGACCTTAAGATAGAAATAGTTCCGTGAGTATATATATTCAGGGTACTTGAAGGAAATTTAAAGAAAAATATTAACAAAAATGTGGTCCATCCATCCACCTCTCCACATACTTTATCCCCTACATGTTCATTCACTCACAGGCGAATCCAAATGAGGAATAGAACAACATGTAATTTATACACAGGTCTTTCTGCCCGAGTATGAAGAGAAGCTTTGCTTGCTGCTTAATACATAGTAAAAATATGGGTTTTTTTAAAAATGAAACTGAGGAATTATTGAACACTACATCTGAAACTATGATGTAGTATATGTTGGCTAATTGAATTTAAATTAAAAATATAAATAAATAAATAAATAAATAAATAAATATTACATCTGGGGTAAAAAATTGTTTTATATTGAAAATTATTTTTTATTACTACAATAAAGGATTGGATTTTAAGTTTCTTGAGGTGAACCTTTTTATGTCTTCTTAATATTAATCAATATTCGTGAGCACTTGCTGTGTGTCATTTCTTGAGCATGTACTATGTGTCAAGCACCCTAATTGGTCCTGTACACCTTTTATCACTAAACCTGACAGGAACTTTTTTGAATAGGTTTACAATTTAAAGATTAGAAAACTAAGTCTTAGATTAAGTAATTTACACTAAATCACAAAACAAGTTAGTGGCAGTACCTGGATTTTTAACCTAGGTGTTGTACTCAAAGGGTTACTTATCCACAGTCTAATGTGCCAGACCACTCTCACTGTCCTCTCCGACTTGTCTTCATGTGACACACACGAAGTGTGAATGGCCATCACAGATTATGTAGGCTTCACACTATAGAAGGAAAGGGAAGTGACTTCAAAAATAATTGGATAATTGATGTGGTTGTATTAAGAAAAGATTTGGGGTGGCATAATTTGATAGATGGTAGAAAGCCACTCAGGTTTCTTAGGAAAGGGAAAGGCATAATAAAAATGGGATTTAAAAAAATGTATTGTTAAGCCTGTCACATGGTGTATTTAAAACATACGCATAATCCTACCTTTAAAAAGTATTGAACACAAATACTGAATGCTGGTTAATGATATGCATTCTGAATTATTTAGGAATGAAGCGTACTTTTGTATGCAACTTATTTTGGCATGAATCATAAAAATAAGATGGATTTGTGCATGGATAGAGGGATGTGTAAGTAAATTAATATATGATAACATAGAATTAGCAATATTTTAGAAATTTGGGTATTGGTATACTGGTGTTACTGCATAATCCTTTCAGCTTTGATGTATATTTGAAAATTTTCATAAGATGCTAGAAAAAATAAAAACAGTGGTAGCAATATGTAGGATAGATTGGAGGAGCAGAGAGTAATGCTTAGAGACATTATAGTAAACTGGATAAGCACTGTTGAGTACCTGGAGAAGTTAGTGACAGTGGCAAAGAAGAAGTATTGATCATGATTAATATTTAACATAAACAAATGAGTTACGTTTAGCAACTGGAAATAAGGGATGGAAAAAAAAAAAAAGATGAGTCTTATTGAGAGATTCCAGCCTAGTAAGAAGAACAAATGGGGGTGCTTTCATAATCAGACATTGAAATCCTTGATATGACAGATACCCAAATGCTGGCTTTCGTTTGAGAAAGGAAACCTGCGCATCTGTAGCAGGTTTTTTTGGAGACTTTCTAAACTGGAATTCTTCCTGACACTGGCAACATACTTTGTAATCGATACCTTGTTATCACTCTAAAGCTTATTTTACTGGTTGCATTGATATATATCCCATGCCACATGCTTTTCCTACAATGTGACAGTCACATTCCTCTAAAGAAGAAGGATCTATGTTCCCTCCCCTTGAACCTAGGTGGACCTTCGTCATTCTTCAACCAGTTAAACATGGCAGAAGTGATACTGTGTGTCTTTTAAGTGTAGGTCATAAGCTCTGGTTAGTCATCTCTCTCTCATGACAAACTCATTGAAAGCCCCAACATGAATGTGAGAATACTGGTTGTCTGGAAGCCGCCATGCCAGAAAGTGCATATAGAGAGCTCACACAGAGACAGAGATGCCCAAGGAGCTTCAGCTGTTCCAGCTCCCAGTTGTTGGAGTCTTCCCAACCCTGGTGGCAGACAAGGGAGTGAATGAGCTTCCATGTGATTTCTGCCCCCAGGCTTTAAGCCTCCCCAGTTTTCACCAAGTGAAACAGAGTTTTTCTTGTTGAGCCCCGTCCAGATTGCAGATTTGTGAGCAAAATAAATGTCACCATTTTAATCTACTACATTTTGGGATAATTTGTTACTAAGACATCATAAGCCATACACACAGACTTTTTCCATTAAGGTCGCTTTGTCCTAGCTGGAAGACCTGATTTCTTTTAAGACTACTTAGGGCCCAAAGGAAACATGAATTCTTGCTCCTTAGCTGTGAAAATACATCTTATGCCAACTAGTATTCTCTCCCCACTCTGCAGTAGTGCCGAGATTCAGTTAATCTCTTTAAATTTTTGTAGGTGAGAAAGACAGTAATCTCTATAGCTTCCAAAATCTAGACAGTAAATATCAAACTCAGGCCGACGACCAGTCCCTATGTCACCTTTGTGAAAAGTAGAAAAAGGTACTACTTACCCACGATATTATAATTCCATCATAAAATTATCATAATATATACTGATTTTATTAGAACAAAATATTTTACTGTCACTTGATTGAAAATCGTTTTACTGTACTGAACTATGATGCTTGTAAAGAGAACGGCACCGCTAGAGGGCAGTGTACAATCTGCACACCACTGCACCTGCCCGTCTGAGAATTCTTCTCCACGTTTTCCTAAACCTTCTTTTATTTGGCTCGAGGTCAGTGGCAGCGTCCTTTCAACCACATTGAATAGTACTTCTCTCCTCTCACTCTTTCCTTCTTTACATAGCCTGAAGATGCTTGATGGTCTAGAAATGTCACAAAACTAGTTTTCAGGAGCCATCTCTTAGCATAGACACACAACCCTTTAAAATATGGGGATTCTGTTAAAATAAAATAAGAAATTTTTAAAAACTGTATGTTAACTATACTGGAATTAAAATTTAAAATATAAAATAAAAATATGGGAATACTGTTTACATTTCTAAAGTGTAGTTCAGAAACAAAAATAGTCCCATTTAGCATAGTCCCAATAACATCTGGTTATTATTCATCTATTCAGCAAGTAATTATTGATTTTATATATATATAAATGAAATATACATACAATTAAATAAATAAATATATATATATAGTTTGGAATAAGATGTACTTTCACTGCTAAGGAATATATATATGTATATGTGTGTGTATATATATGTGGGGGGGTATAAAAGACATAGTGCCAGGCACAGGGAAAATAATGGCAAGCCATGAAATTTACAGTGTAATGAGTTATTTGGGCAATCATAAAATCATGCAAATACATAATGGCAACTTTGATAAATATTAGGAAGGAATTTTAAGTGATAGTGGAACATCTTAGAGTACAGTCTGGATTGAGAATAGAGATTCAGGATTTATCCCACAGAGGTGTTGTTTCTAAATATAAGAAACCATATTCATGGGGAGTAAATGTATGAAAAGAAGATCAGAAGTCTAAAGATAGAGTTGCAAGAAACACTCCTTGTTGCACAGAGGAAGAAGGATGGCAGGGAGCCCTGGAAGAACACAAGAAGTGGCAAAAGAGGTAGGAGCAACCGTGAGTGCTGAGTGAGCCGGGTGGGGGGACACCAAAAAAGAGAATGTTTAGGGAAGGGGTGGTGTTCTAGAGAGCACAGTTCCTCAGAGAGTTTAGGGAGGGTTAATACCAAGAAAAGATTATTAAGTCTGACAAACATGCAAGCACTTGCTATCTTCAACTACAGGAAAAGGGTCCTGAGTTTTATGATAAAGACACCAGGAAGATTTTATAGTTTCACAAGGAAGATAACTCAAAATAGGATATGGATCCCAAAAGCCTTTCTGAGTAATTTGAGCCCAGTAAAGGGTAAAGTAAGAGTAAAATTAAAAGGAAGGTAGGAACAACAGGGGCAGATCCATAGAGAAACAAAAAAGCACGCATGACATGTTCTGGAGCGGCTAGTAGTTTGAAGCCAGTGGTTATATTTGAAGGGATGACGGGGATGGAACCGGTAAGATAAGTCAGATCATGCCAGAGCTTTGGATTAACCTAAAAAATAGAGCTTTACAAAAAAAAAAAAAATCTGAAGCTAATGATACTCTATATGTTAATTAATTGAATTTAAATAAAATAAGATATATTAAAAAAGAAATAGAGCTTTAGAATGACGTTATGGGGAACATTAAATGATTTAAAACAGGAAAATAATGTGAGATCATCTGAGTTTTAAAAAGAGCACTATAGAAAGAAGGTTGATCAATTGATCAATTTAGAGAAAGACAGACAACAGCAAAAGATCAGTTAAAAGGGAATGGCAGTTTCCCCAAGTGAAACATGGGAGTTTAAGAAGTGGAGATAGGGGCCCCTGGGTGGCTCAGTCGGTTAAGCATCTGCCTTCAGCTCAGGTCATAGATCCCGGGGTCCTGGGATTGAGCCCCTCATCAGGCTCCCTGCTCAATGGGGACCCTGTTTCTCCCTCTCACTCTGCCGCTCCTGCCCCACTCTGCTGGTTCTCTCTCTCTCTCTCTCAAATAAATGAATACATGTTAAAAAAGATGAATGTGTGGGGCATGTACTGCTGTTCACCGCTAAACAGGAGACAAGAGTGGGAGAGTATGGGGTTGAGGTAGTCTGGGGTTTTCCAAATGTCAGTACACTCTAGGGAGAGTGATCTGGCTATAAGAAAAGAATAGACATATCAGTATACACTCAGAGATCTTTTTTCCTGGAAAATTATCAATTTAGGGTGTCTTTAAATCTGGGAAAGTATTACTAGAAAATCCAATGATCTTTTGCAACTCATGACACAGAAATTCTCATTTCACATTCTCCCAAAGCACTCTGGCAGGAAGGAAAGGAATTTAAACTCTCTCCTTTTCCAATTGATTTAAGTGTTTTGAGAGCCAAACACTACACTTAATGATTTATGGCCACACTCACAACTCCACTGTACGACTTAATTCCTCTGCCCAGATCCCACACCACAGTGCCAAATGCTAATGCCCTGTGTACATGACTCATTAGTCCATGCAATCAGTTTTGAAAAATCAGCAGAGCTATAGAAAGAAAATGTTCATTTTTTAAGTGGTATTTACTGCAGAAAGTGGTTTTATCTAAAAGGAGCTGCTTTTACACTTAGGGAAGAGTTAAAAGTTACTGTGGTTATCTTGCTGACTGAACAACCTGATAAATAAGACTATTAATATGTGGAGAAACAACAAGGCATGGGCCAAATTTCGTTAAACTTCCATAATTCCAAGAATCCAATACCATGAGTGAAGATGTAGAAAAACCTAAGGTATTCCTAAAAGCATAAAGTAAGCCCCAAAGAGACACAGACAATAAGGAGAACAGTATTCAATGTACTGCTCTCAGCTGTATTCCACATAACTCACACAAACAGCTAATTTTCTGTACAGGAAATGCTCCAGGATAGTGGAAGAGATATACTGAGCGTTTATTCTAAAATTACCTAGTGTGAGACTTAAGACATTTGTTTCCTTAAAGGAGTCTGCCTGACATTTGAACTTCCTCAAAAAATTGCATTAAATATGTATCAGCTTGGAGGGCCTACCAAAATAGAATAATGCATTTTCAATTTAGTCTTGGTTACACTTGACCTGTTTTAAAGGGTTTCTTTAATGAAATGGAAGCTATACCAAAATTAATTCTATGCAAGTGGCAGAGCAGGTTCTGTGTTATTTAATCATAATACATACCATCCACTTTGCCTGAGTGTAGAAACAATACAGAGATGGCGACTGCTTTAATCTGGCAGGCCTGATAACATTGTCATAATAATCAAAATGAAGTTCAAGTGGTTTTCTGACCTGAATGTAACACTCATGTTTTACTGTAAGAAATAAGGAAGGGCGGAGAACCAAGTTATTCTACTGTGGCTGTTTTAGCTTGTAATTGTACTAATAATTCTGCATCAAGGGCAATTAAGCTAAGGCAAAAGGGTTCAAAAACCCAATCCTCTTCATTACCATCACCAATTTATCTGTTAAACAGTAAGCACCATTCTGGGCACTTTTCATATGAATTAACTCAGAAATGAGTGCATCCCTACAACCTAGCCTGCTTGTTAAAAACCACACTTTCTACAGATGAGAAAACTGAAGCCAGAAGAGTTTCAAAGTTATACAACGAGGCAAGGTGGAAATCTGGGATTCCAAAGGCCATGTTTTTCCCTCTCCATCATGTTTCCCTATTCAGTAACATATCAGTCCACAATGTGTGGCAGGCACTCTGCTGGGTGGGAATTTGCAGTAAATAAAAATTCTTACTCTTGTTAGAGCTGTCACACTAAAGGGAGAGACCAACAGTAGACAAGTAAAGAAGTAAACAAGATGGTGTTATCCTATGATGGCAGATGCTCAAGAAACAGAGTTGGCATAGAAAATTAGGGGTGGAGGGACTATTTTTTGTTTGTTTAATTGCTTGTTTTCTATGTAACATGAATAGACAAGGCCTTTCTGAGGAAGAGCTACTGTAAGAAGAAACCTGAATGATACAAAGGCACTAGACATAAATGAAAGATTATTGTAGCAGGGAACAAATGGTAAACTCCAAAATCTGAGACAAGAAGGAGCTTGGCATCTTCCAAGTACCAGTAGGAGGCTAGTTTGGTAAAAATGTATTAAATAATATAGAGAAAAGAATGAAATAAGATGGGAACAAATCATAAACCAAATCATCCAGAGACTTGTAGAACTTTCTAGATTTTTTTTTCTAAGAATAATGGGAAGCTATAGAAGGATTATGGTAAGAAAATGACATAACCTAATATACATCTAAAAAAATACTTCTCTAGATTCAGTGTGGGGAATAGATTGCTTATTTTTTGTCTGCTTGATTGCAGCTTCTGAGAGGGATATGTAAAATAGCAAATGACATTTTTATAAAATTATTTATTTATTTATTTATTTATTTATTTATTTTTAAATCAACTATAGTTAACATACAGTGTTATATTAGTTTCAGTTGTACAATATAGTGATTCAACAATTCTATACATTACTAGGTGCTCATGAAAATAAGTGTGCTCTTAATCTCCTTCACCTATTCACCCATTTCCCCCACCCACCTCCGCTCTGATAACCATCTGTTTATTCTCTGTAGTTAAGAGTTGGTTTCTTGGTTTGTCTCCTTTTTTTTAAGTTTTCATTTAAATTTCAGTTAGTTAACACACAGTGTAATATTAGTTTCCGGTGTACAATATAGTGATTCATCACTTACATACAACACCAAGTGCTCATCACAAGTGCACTCTTTAATCCCCATCATCTATTTCCCTCATCCCCCCACCCATGTCCCTCTGATAACCATCAGTTTGTTCTCTGTAGTTAAGAGTCTGTTTCCTGGATTGCCTCTCTCTCTCTCTTTTTTTGTCCCTTTGCTCATTTATTTTGTTTCTCAAATGCCACATATGAGTGAAATCATATGGGTTTGTCTTTCTGACTGATTTATTTGACTTAGCACTATATTCTCTAATTCCATCAATGTGGTTGCAAATGGCAAGATTTCATTCTTTTTTATGGCTGAGTAATATTCCATTGTGTATATATAAACACTTTTCTTTATCCATTTATCAGTCAGTGGACACTTGGGTTGGTTCCATAATTTGGCTATTGTAGATAATGCTGCAATAAACATCAGGGTACATGTATCCCTTTGAATTAGTATTTTTGTATTCTTTGGGTAAATACTTAGTAGTCCAATTGCTAGATGCTACCATCTAGCATCTAGTTCTATTTTTAACTTCCTGAGGAATCTCCATATTGTTTTCCACAGGAGCTGCACCAGTTTGCGTTCCCACCAACAGTGCACTAGGGTTTTTTTTTCCACATCCTCACCAACATCTGTTGTTTCCTGTGTTGTTGATTTTAGCCATTCTGACAGGTGTCAAGTGACATAGTAGTTCTGATACGTATTTTCCTGATGATCAGTGATGTTGAGCATCCTTCTATGTGTCTGTCGGCCATTTGTATATCTTCTTCAGAGAAATGTCTGTTCATGTCTTTTACCAATTTTTAATTGGATTATTATATATATATAATCATGTCATCTGCAAATAGTGAAAGTTTTACTTCTTCCTTACCAATCTGGGTACCTTTTATTCCTTTTTGTTTTCTGATTGCTGTGGCTAGGACTTCCAGTACTGTGCTGAATAAAAGTGGTGAGAGTGGACATCCCTGCTTTATTCCTGACCTTAGGGGAAAAGCTCTCAATTTTTCACCATTGAGTATGAGGTTAGCTGTGGGGTTTTTTTATTTTTGTTTTTGTTTATTTTTTATATATGGCCTTTATTATGTTGAGGTATGTTCCTTCCAAACCTACTTTGTTGAGGGTTTTTATCATGAATGGATGTTGTATTTTGTCAAATGTTTTTTCTGCATCTATTGAAATGCTTATATGGTTTTCGTCTTTTCTCTTGTTTAGTGATACATCACATTGCTTTATTTGCAAATATTGAACCACCCTTCCATCCCAGGAATAAATTCTTCTTGATTGTGGTTAATGATTTTTTGTAATGTATTGTTGGATTGGGTTTGCTAATATTTTGTTGAGGATTTTTGCATCTATGTTCATCAGAGATACTGACTTGCAGTTTTGTGTTTATTTTTTTAGTAGTGTCTTTATCTGGTTCTGATATCAGGATAATGCTGTCTTCATAGAATGAATTTGAAAGCTTTCCTTCCTCTTCTGTTTTTTGAAATAGTTTGAGAACAGGTATTAACTCTTCTTTAAATATTTGGTCGATTCCACCTGTGAAGCCATCTGGTCCTGGACTTTTGTTTGTTAGGAGTTTTTTTATTACTACTTCAATTTCATTATTGAAAATTAGTCTGTTCAAATTTTCTATTTCTTCCTGATTCAGTTTTGAGAGGTTATACATTTCTAAGAATTCATCCATTTCTTCTAGGTGGTCCAATTTGACATAAAATTTTTCATTATATTCTCTTATATTTCTTTGTATTTCTGTAGGGTCAGTTGTTAGTTTTCCTCTTTCATTTCCAGTTTTGTTTGGGTCCTCTCTTTCTCTCTGAGGAGTCTGGCTAAAAGTTTATCAATTTTGTTGATCTTTTCAAAGAACCAGCTCAAAGTTTCATTGATCTATTCCATTGGGTTTTGTTTTTGTTTTTTAAGTTCAAATGACAATTGTTAATTTATCTGTTTATCCCTTAAAAGTTTTGATTTATGTGTTCTGAGTCTGTATTTTAGGTGCACATATATTTAAAATGTCATGCCTTCTTTTTCTACTTTTTCTTTTCCAATATGTAACATCCTTGTGTACTAATGTGATATTTTTGCCTTACATTCTATTTTATAAGACGGAAGCCCCTCGTAAATTGAGGAAGATCTCTAATCTAACTGCCCCGGGGATTTAGAAAAGGAGAGACTAGAGGAGCTCCGAGGTGTGAGGGCACTTGACCAGCTCCCCTTGTTCCATCGGCTCTTCAGCTCATTACTCTCATTTCCTTGTTTGTGTTACTCTGTGTTCAGGGCCCCAATTGTACCTTAAATCATTGAGTATTGATAATGAGTTGGATAATGGAAAGGAAAACAATGGTTGTCTGAAGGCGATGAGGGGAGAAGTGAAAAAAAAAACTTGAAAGATCCCAAGGACTTCCTCTTACCACTTCCCACACTTCAGTTCAAGGCCTTGTGCAGCCTCCTAGTGGTGGATCAAGTCAGACTGTTTGTTATTTAGATAACTCCTGTAATTCATGTTTCCTTCTCTCATCTTTGGTTTTTCCAAGTTTGATTTTGAAGAAGTGGCTAGGAACCCAGGCTAGCTTACATCATGACAGGAGTAGAAGATTTTTTGTTTTTTGTCTTTTTCCCCTCACATTGCTTTGATATAGTCAATACTGTTTTCATTCTCCAAATCCAATTCATAAATTACACTCATGACAGATTCCAAAAGTAATACATAATATTTCAAAGTCTGTGGCATGTGGTAAACACTTTTAAAAAAATGAAACACTTGTGCCTTTTATATGTTGCTTATGATTTCTCTAGGAAATCATAGGTTTATTTCTTCTTCTTTTTTTTATGTGTTGCAATAGCTTATTTTTTTTCCACCTACATTTCATGAAATAGTTATTTTACAATTGCTAAGAGAGGAAATCTTATTTAATAAGATGTTTTTATTCTGTTAGAATTTTGTTGAAATATAAAAAACCTAGGAAATTCCTATTTTTGTTACTGAACACTGACTAAACAAATAAGAAAAAGAACAACTAAAAGCCAACTGTTAGGATAATTAAAAAGTTTGGAAATTCCAATACTAAACATTAAAATAAAATGCAACTGTCATAAAATCCTAGTCAGAATGTAAATTAATACAATATTTTTGGATTGAGTAATACTCATTCAATTAGGCTTTTGCTACATGTTAAATAGGGCAATATTGAGTGAAAATCTTTAAGTGGACATGTCATTTAACCAGCAATGTAGAAATGTATTCTAAAAAATAATGAAGGAGAACATACACATTAGTTTCTCTAAAGGTGTTTATTTTAGCTTGATGTGTGTGGTAGGCTGAATAATGGCCCTCCAAAGATGTCCATGCCCTAATCTCTGGAACCCATGAACATGTTACCTTACGTGACAAGGGATTTTGGAGATGTGATTAAGATAAGGATCTTGATATGGGAAGATTATTCTGGACTATCTGGGAGCACCCAGTGTAATCACAAAGGCTTATGTAAGAGAGAGGCCAGAAAGTCAGAGTCAGAAAAAGGACATGTAACAACAAAACCGGAGGTTGACATGAATATACTTTTAAGATGGAAGAAAGGGCATGAATCAAGAAATGCAGGTAACTTCTAGAAGGTGGACAAGATGAGGAAATGAATTCTGCCCTGGAGCCTTCAGAAGGCACAAAACCCTGCTGACATCTTGATTTTAGACTTCTGACCTCTAGAACAGTAAGATAATAAATTTGGTTACTTTCAGCCTCTAAATTGGTAGTGATTTGTTAAAGCAGCCATAGGAGACTAATAAAGTATATAATAGTAAAAAGTTTAAAACCCATCAAAAAAAGTGTGTATTATGCAGCCATTGAAATTATGTTATAGGACAGCATTTTATATGCTTACATGATGTTATTAAGTACAAAAAAATTTTATAAACATAACGTTTAACTCATTTTTAACAAGGAAATTACAAATAAGGATAGCTTCATTTTTAAAGTGCTTTTTTGTGTTTCAGGAAACTTTAAAGAGCTTTCCATGTTTTCTCTCAATTCCTGCTCCTATAAGGTGGATCCCCATTTTTACAGATGAGGCAATTAAGGCATTGAGAGGTTAAGATACTTGCCCAAGGTCATACAGTTAGTGACAGATCTGAAATTAGGAGAGGAGACCCCTCAACCTGAACTTAGTCTTCTTTGTATAAATAACAATGGACAGTAAACAAAGCAAATGTATATACAACCCTGATAATGCTATGTGATGAAAAGCAGGCAAGTTTTATTTTCTTTTTTTCTTTGAACAATAAACTTTAATTACTTTTGAAATACAGGAAAAAAGTAAGTTTTAAAAAGAAAATAATAAAAGTTTAAAAATATGTTGATGATCTTTAGAAAAATACTTCTTATTCTCATTTGTACTTTTAGAAAAATTCACACCTTTCTTATTTCAAATTAAATTGCCACAAAGATATTACATAAATATGTAATTGTGTAAAGAATGAAATTATGTTATGACCTACTTGATTATATACCATTCAGAGTTTTGCAAATCTAACATGTGTATATTTAAATACCAATGCATCTGCTTATAAATACCAGTAAAATACATATGAGAAAATGTAGCATTAGAAACCGAACGAAAAAATTAACCCTCAGGGGAAAATGGCATCTGGTTAGCTTCTAATGCAACTCACCCCAACACCACTTACAAGTGAAGTATAAAGACATACAAAAAAACTACCAGAATAGAGTCATACAAAAAAAAAAAAATGCAATTGGTGAAAGACTTGCATTGTGTTTTTCCTGAAAATAACATAACTCTTAGACTCTCCCCCACTGGAGCCCTAATTCAAAATATGAAGTCTCTACTAAAGCAAAATCTTGACAGCTATCCTTCTACCATGAGTGCTGTGCTTTTTGAAGTAGCCAGAGTACTGATCCACTCAATTAAACCTTTTTTTTTTTTAACATTTACTTATTTATTTTAGAGAGAGAGAACGAGCACCAGGAGGGGCAGAGGGAGAGAGAAAACTTTAGCAGATTCCTCGCTGAGCTCAGAGCCCAACACAAGACTGGATCTCAGGACCCTGAGATCATGACCTGAGCAGAAACCAAGAGTTGGGCCCTTAACCAACTGCACCACCCCAGGGCTCCTCAGCCTTTGTATATCTTGTTGGTAATTGCATTCCCCAGAAAACAGAAAGGGAGATTTACAGAGAAATGGCTATAGCCATAGGAAGAGATAAGACACAAGAGTCTTTGTAACAATAAGTAGCAATTTTGTTTTTTCATCTATCTCATCCATTTATAAGTCTAGTTAGTAGCTCTGGGAGCATTCATTCCCCTATGCATTCAACTGCTAAACCAGGAAATTGGGCAAGGAGCTACATCTTCCATAATCTATCCAGTTAAATGGATAGCAAACAAATGAACCAGTAGGGATGAAGTCAAAGATAATCTCATGGTCTTCCCATTGGTATACACTAGGTCTGCTTAGTTCCCCTCTTGTTAGAAGATTAATAAACAAAAATGAAAGTTATAATTGCCAGGTACCACAGGACAATAGAATGGAAACACCTGAAGATTCAGAAGAAAAACAAAACCATTATAGTGATTGACTAACAGAATAAGAACATTTATCTTTCCTGTTAACCATTGTCTCCCCAGCTCCTAAAACATTTGTATGACTGATAGTGGGTATTCAATAAATGTTCACTGACTTAATAAATAATCTTTTTATGAAAGTATTCTACATCTTCAATGAGTTACAAGAAGTCTTTAAATCCATAAAGCATGGAAGTGAAGCTGTAGAGAAAATAAACTGAACCAAAAGAAAATATAAAGGAAATGTACAAAGTAAGAATATTTAAAATATAAGTGCAATTGAGAGAGTAAATGGTGATAAATATAAATAATTTTCTCTTTTATGTGTCTCAAACACTTATTCTCAGTCTATGACTTGTCTTTTATTTTTTAACATACAGAAATATTAAATTGTATATAGTAAGATCTCTCTCTTTGTTCTTTCTGGCTTCTAGTTCTTATGTCTGACTTAGAAAAGCCCTTATACTAAGATTATAATTTTTCCCATTTCTTTTATAATTGTTTATGTAAATCTCTTTAATTCCACTGAACTTTATTATTATGCTTTATGAAAGATTTGTGTTTAAGGAATGATATTTACAGAAATATACTTTAAATCTCACAATAACAAGTTAATTTGGGTCATTACTGCCACCAAAGACAATTAGAAAAGCTGAGAAATTATAAAAACTCTTCTACTTGAAGACTTTGGAGAATTAACGTGACAAGGACAAAATAGTAAAGAGCCATGGAAGATAAAAATCATGAGAAGGGGAGCTTGGCATTTGACACTACTTTTCCCGAGAGGTATTCACCAATTTCAAGAGTGGCTAAGCAGCTGAGAATGTGAGAAGCCAAAGTATGTCCAGAACTGGCACAATCAGGGACTTCGTAAATGTCCCCTGCTTTGGTGGCCCTTTAAGACTAAACCCAAGGATTAAGTGTAAGCAGGAATTAGATACACCTCACAACACCTGCAGCTCATTTAAAATCATTTTAATGCCTGGAATAAAATTAATCAGATTCTGGATTACTCATGATACTAGGTGTCTGGGATGAAAATTCTCACTTTTCCTCAAATTATTTCTAAGTAGTCTTGTGAATACAGTGTCCAACGAAAGATATCAAGGCATACAAAGAAACAAGACAATCAAATGAGAGCCAAGTTAGGGTTCAATCAAGAAAAGAGCAGTTATTGTCATCATTCCAGATATAGAGCTTTTCTTATGAGCACTGGGGGCTTATACCAATCCTAGAATATCTGAGGATCTGAAGATCTGAGAAGCTACCACTGAAAATTATTGCACTCAGCTGAGCACACTAAGGAAGGACTTCTCAAAAGCTTTCTATAAGACACTGCAATTCCCAGGAAGTTCTCAGAAGCTTCCACAAACTACCACAGTCTGCAGAAGTGAAATGGGTGGATCTTAAGACGAACCATGAGAGACTATGGACTCTGAAAAACAAACTGAGGGTTCTAGAGGGGAGGGGGGTGGGAGGATGGGTTAGCCTGGTGATGGGTATTGAGGAGGGCACATTCTGCATGGAGCACTGGGTGTTATGCACAAACAATGAATCACGGAACACTACATCTAAAACTAATGATGCAATGTATGGGGATAATATAAGAATAAAAAAATTTAAAAAAAAGAGCTCATCAGAAAGCCACTGTAAATCTCAGATCTGCCCACACATTTAGCTGCAAAAGCCTCTAAAGAATAATGACTTCTTTTCCTCTTCTGCCTTCCAAAACAATTCCCAAAGTCTCTCACCTAGAAGTACGTGGGGAAGGAGATTTTAAGAACTGTGTCCTTTGGTTTATTTTCTTGGTTTCTAAAAGATATATAGAAACCTGAGAGAATTTCTGGGTTACCCTCATTCACTGTGGGTTCCTCCCATAGGTATCTGGTAAGGTCCTGGTCTTCCTAAGACCACCTCACTTGTTACACGCTCTAACTTTTCCTTGTCCATTTACCTCTGTCTCTTCCTCTTCCTTCTTAGAATTAGTCATTGCTCTTTGCTATTCTACGTAATACACATGATCCTACCGATATCAAGCAACAGGGGCACCCTGGGTGGCTCAGTCCATTAAGTGTCAGACTCTTGATTTCAGCTCAGGTCATGACCTCAGGATCATGAGATCAAGCCCTGCCTTGGGATCCACACTGAGCATGGAGCCTGCTTAAGATTTTCTCTCTCCCTCTCCCCTACCCCCCCTTCTCAAAAATAAAACAAAACAAAAACACAACATATACATTAATTGTTTGCCTATCTGCTTCACTTGTGAGACCGTGGCCATTCCTGAACAGGTACTTACTCTGTTTATTACCAGCACTTGGCTCACTGCCCAATCTCACTGAACTCAGGACCTCGACACTTTGGCTGAATGTAATTCACTAATTCATTGTCAGCTTGGCTGTGAAGTTGGGAAATCTGGATCTATTCAGAATATACCTGAAAAACTATAGTAAAGTTTCTTCAAATTATAATTGTTTAACCACACTGAGTGATACGACAATATCATTATCAGTTGGTCATCCATTATGTCAAATAAATAGTGTAGCTTAATCACTAAAGTGCCACCATTGTTTTTAACAAAAAATATTGGGCAGATTGTGATAGGAATTGTGTATACATTCACTCTAACATAAGCCTTTCCAAAATAAGCTTTTAAAAAAGCAGGGCCATGAAAAAAGGACTTTTCCATCAAATTTTAACGTTTTAAAATAATGGACATCATGCAGCTGTATAATCATATAAAATATCCTAAAACTAACAGAGATATCCTCAGGAATTCTCTATTATTCTAGGGGCTTCTCACATATTTCCAATCTTACTTGAAGATTAAGGAAAATAAGTATGTATATTTTGATGTCAGTAAAAGATTTTATAACCCAATCAGTAGAACACTATTTTCAACATCTTCTAGTTTATGGGGTATTTTTGTTGTTCAAGCCTGTGGTGTCGGGAGGAAAATCATATGTAGTTAATGACTGAAAAGTGTAATACTTCTCTCTTGTTGGAGAGAATCCTGGGGTGAATCCTGTGATCGCAGCCCCTGCAGCTTCTGCCAAGTATGTGTGAGTAGTTTATGATCATGTGACTTTACAGCAGAGCTTCAACTTGTCCCCCACCCCCACCCCGAGTTCAGGAACCTTACTATGTGCTTTGTCAGAATGTCTTTTAGGTATTCACACGAGTGGGTTGTTTTTGTTTTTTTGTTTTGCTTTTTTTTTTTTTTTTTTTTGTTTTTTTTCCCCTACAAAATTTTTGCATTTAAAAAAAGGGTCTTGAACAAATTGTTTTTTTATGAAACTTCTCCCATTTGAATCACCAAAAATTAATTAAACAAGACAGTGTAAGGATACAAAGTAAAGGTGGTCCCTTCTCACTGGAAACTTAGAGTCCATGGAGTCTGGGTATAACAGAAGAATGCCAAAAATTCAGGGTTTTGTGGCATTTGTGTCATTTCTGTTTAGTGATTTAAAAGTAGAATTTTAAACTGTTTTTAAATTATATCTTAAAATGGGAACAAATAACGGTGGTTAGAAACAGGAAGTATAAAGCAGAACCTTGAAGTCTATGAAAACAAGCAAAAAAAGAAAATTCGGAAAATTCTATCTTGTGACATGACATTTCTCATCTGATTCTACCACTCCCTAAAAATATATAAGTTGACACTGAAGACCACCACAGGTGCCTAATCCATTTATTGAGAGTAAACATGGCAGTGAACTCAAGAAGAACAGACTGTCACTTTTAATATGAGTGCTTTACATTTATGGAAATGCAAATGGTCTAAATCTGAATGTGTACTTGTTTGTCAAATTTCTGATAATAAATTCATAAAATAATCGCTCTTGCTGCAAAGTTTACACAGCACTGATACAAATCATGAGAGTGTTTTATTTTGGGGTGTGTGTATGTGTGTGTGTGTGTGTTGCAACTAAAAAGAGGAAGAATTGGTTAAGAGCAATAAAATGGAAACACTTGTTTTTTTTTTCCATTTTATTTTATTTTATTTTTTTACTGTTATGTTAATCATTTCTTCAAAATCACCTACAGGATGAAGCTCATGATATAGACAAAATATAATAAAGTTGTGTGTTATAATGGCCAAAGCTTTATCAAAGAAAATGACACCTTCATATGACATATTTTATGGCTTACAAGAGACAAAGGGTTCAGATGCTCTGCTTCACCCCGTTCTTTACTGTACAACTAAATAGATGCAGAGATACTGATTGGGGTCATTCGTTGATATATTAATATTTGTTCCCAATATTTGAAATGATGTATATAAAGTACTCCACAGTAAAGTAAGTAAAATAAGACATTTTAACTTACTATGCGAGCTTTTAGTGAGCATATTTGCATGCAGCACAAACATGAATGTTTGCCTTAGGGGCCCGGGGGTGTTGTCCATTTCAAGCCCATTGGGTACGGTACCCCCTCAGCATTCATTCAGAAGGGCTCACTTCTGAGAGAATGTCTCAGTTTTCCCCATGGCGTAGTAAAACTGGTAACTTTTAGTTATGAAAAAGTAGTTTAATATGTTTTTAGACCAATTTACAATAAAATACTAAGTATCTTTGCAAGTTTATAACGGATTTATTCTGTTTCAGGCAGAGGGCAACAATGCTGAGAATTTTCTAGTTACAGCTGCAACATTCTTTTTCATGGAAGAGAGAAAATGTCACAACAAAGGGGCAAAGGATGGATAAAGAGAATGAATTTACACTTCTCCTTAATAATTTTCAAGCCCCAAAGCTGGTTTATTTAACAGGGCTTTTTCTTTCAATGTTACATACTCTCAAGCAGTAACTTCAAGGGAACACAGTTTCTCTCACACATATAAAAATTGTTGTAACGAAAGTAAATTGTGGTATGAGAAGAAGAACATCATTAGTCATCTTTACGGCCTGAAAATGCACTTTGGAGAGGATTTCTTTGAGATAGAAAGAGGGGACAGTTCCTTAAGTCACTCTGTCACACAAGCATCTGAACTTCTTAGGAAGAGACTGCAGCTAAGGGTTCTCACCCACTATTCTATTTTTGGCGGCATTTTCAGCATCTCTCTTCAATTATATCCTTGACAGAACCTTTTAAGCAATTTAAACACATTGTAATTTGTATCTGTACAGTTACTTTACTCTGTATCGCTAAATATTATGACATCGAGAGTGACATGGGAATTTTCCTGTACACTAAGACTTGCAGTGGAATCAATTCTTTTTAATTCTGCAGAAGATAGTTGGGGTCAGGGCCATAGCATCATGTCCAGTAACTAACAGGACAGATAGACAAGGATGCATTATGACTTTCCTGGGCCCAAGACACTTTAACCTTGATGGGCCCCTTCCTGGAAAAAATAAAATTTATATTTTATGACCATATTAGTATAAGGACTAATATAATGTAGTCTGGATTCATTATTATACATTCATTTTTGATCATAGTATTTTTTCTGATTCTAAAGAAATTAAAGTCAAAATATTTCCGTGAGCCCTTAAAAATATTGCAGGCTCTAGGACCTCTTCCTACTGTGCCTGCTAGAAGAATTGGCCCCACAGATAGAATATGTCTTTATTCCATTATGTTAGAAATTTCAAACATGATTTCAAACTTGGAAATCACCTCCATATTGAATCTGGTCTGTTTTGTAACTATTTCTGAGGACTCCGAGTTCTCTGGAGGTCCTGCACAGACAAGGCAGGCTGGTGAAAAGGTCTTCTCCCCTTCCTCAAAGAGAATATTTTTACCTTAATCTGTTTTATATTTTGGGGGTTCTTTGTAATTAATTTGGAGAAAGGAGGCCAAATCTTTTTAAAGATTTGGAAATCATTGATATGGAACCTATGCATTAACAAATATAGGTCAATTACTATATCTTAAAATAATCTTTTAATTAACTTGATCTTTTGTATATATGTCTTGAAATTTACTGAGCAATATATGCTCAGTAAAATCTCCATATGTGCTGTAACTATTCAATACAGGAGTACATTGATCTCTGACCAGGAAGAGACAAATAGAGATGGCATTATACAAGTTCATTGCTTTAAACTCCTTATTTTTGGTTTATAAAACAAACCATTTTAGTCAGACTTCTTCAGCATTGTAAATGACTTTGAATTTCATTGCCTATGAAAAATAAGGTAGTGAGAATACTCTGTTGACTTATTTTTCAGTGTTGGAGCCCCAGTTAAACAATGCAAATTCGTATATCACAGCTGATTGCATTTGTCAGCTGTTTGGTGTTTTTGTCAGTTTTTTTTTTTTTCACTATCTTATTTTAGCAAGTACGTTGAGGCCTTGACTTAGCTGTGTGGATGGCTCAAAGTTCTGAACAATCCAGTAGCAAGAGATTATTAAAGGAAATGCAAGATGCAGAGTGGAAGATAGGCTGATAAATATGAAAGCCTAAGGGTTTTTAGCTTCTATTAATCTTTATGTACTTGATACTTATTTCTGAATATATGATAAGAGGTGTCAGCATGAGCTTGTGTTATATTGTGATTTATAATAAATATATATTTGGTCTTTAGCCCCAGTTCTGGCACAGAGCTCCTAAAACCCTTGAAATTTCCTAAGTGTCTTGATAAAGGTGTCTTGATATTCATAACAAACCTCAACCACATCTGAGTGTGTGATACTGAGGTGACTTTTGGAATATCTAAGAATGGGGGCTGGTTGCTAGGTGCAACAACTATGAATAGAGGATTAGAACTTTCGATCCCACCCCCTGATTTCACGCAGGGGAGAGGGGCTCTAGGTTGAATAATCACCAATGCCCAGTGATTTAAACATTCTTGTCTATATAATGAAGGCTCCATAAAAACCCAGAAGGAGGGAAGGGGGTTCAGAGATCTTCCAGGTTGGTGAAGCAGAAAGTTTCTAGGTACCACCATGCCGGGCCCCTAGATTCCACAACAGAAGCTCCTTTGTTCAGGACCTCATCCCATGTATCTTTTCATCATGCTGTTTATTTCTATCCTTTAATAAATCAGAAATCTAGTGAGTAAATGGGTTTTCTGAGTTGTATGAACCACTCTAGCAAATTAATCAAACTCAAAGAGGGGGTGTGGGAACCTCTGATCAGAAACACAGGTGACAAGCTGGACTTGCGACTGGCATCAAAGCCGGGGCAGTCTTGCAGGACTGAGCCCTTGGCCTGTGAAATCTGATACCATCTCCAGGTGGATAATGTCAAAATTGAGTAGAATTATAGGACACCCAACTTGTACTGGAGAATTGCTTCTTGGTGTGAGGGAAACCCCTTTCCCTCAACACAAATACACATCCATGCACACACTGGAACTGGATCCAGAACCCTTAGCTTGTATATATTGGTGTACATTAAAATCAGAAGATTCTAGACGTAGAATTCTGGGGACACAGCATGCTGGAGAGAACACTGGACGAGGAAAAAGATGACCCTGGTTCTGCCACTTATGACCTGCTTTTGGATTAATCATTTAGCTTCACAAACCTCCACTTCCTCACCTATAAAATCCGTTACTTTCAAAGATGAAATAAGGTGGTTAGAGACTAGTAATGTTGCAGACAAGATGGTCTGAAATAACTCCTAATATTAAAACTTAGAAATACTGGATTAAAATATTATAAATATCCTGGCCAATACTTAGATGTATGAGCAAGAAGGGCAGAGAAATCTCCAGGAATCAGAAAGGAAGGGGAAACCATAAACCAGAGACACTGGCCTAAGTTGACAGTGTGGCAGTCTGAGCTGGTCGCTTGTGATCATGAGGTCGGTGTCAGTGCCCATTCAGAGCAGAAAACAAGGCAATGGGCCTGCATGGGATGTAGAATTAAACATTCCCCACCCACTACCTTAAAAAAAAAAAAAAGAACAAGCCTTTTAAAATGCTACTGTTTCAGCAAAAATACCTATGAGGGGGAAAAAAAGAAATCCAACCACCCACATAGGGAGATAAAAAAGAAGGTGCTTGTTCTTTTTTTAGCCTGAATTCATGTGTACAAGGAAAAAAAGAACTTCCTCTGAGAAATTTAATCACAGATTTGTAATACATCCCAGTTAGCTGGGCTTTAATTTGTATTATCTGCATGATCTAGGAGCCTCCAAATTAAGAAACACTTTTTTCCAGGCCAATGATAACCCCTAACAAATAAACACAGTTGCCTCTGAAGGAATATTCCCCACTGAAGGATGAACAGATTTTTCACACACTATAGCCTGGTGAAGGTGAGCTTCCAGTTCAGACTTTTAAAAAACACAAGGAAAAATCTACATGAGGAAGAATAAGCAAGCACCAACAAATAGCAGAATTAAATCCCCAAGAACTTCAAGTAGTTGAACAAATCAAATAGAGATTTTTAAAATAGTGTGTTTAAAATGATTAAAGACATAAGAGAAGGATCCAAAGATAAGAAAATATCAGGACACCATGAAAAAAGGCAGGGAATTTAGAAAAAATATTAGAAATCCTAGACATGAAAGATATAGCAAATGTATTGTTAAAAACTCAGTAAGCAATTAAACAAAAGACCAGACATGGCTGAAGAGAGAACTGGAATTCTGATTAAACCAGGAAGATGGATTACACACATTTACACATGTTCTCTTTTGAAATTTCATTAAAATATAAGTCAAAAAAAATTTTTAAGCTTAAACACAAAGAAGCAAAAAAAAAAATATGGAGAGGAGACAACAGTAACAAAATATGGGAAGTTGGAAAAGCAAAGAGTAACTCCGCAGATAGGAGAGTGGTAACTTACCTAGTATAACAAGGAAAGCTAAAACTAAGCCAGCTGCTAAGAAGCAGGAAGACAATTGTTTCATGCTATAGAATTCCAAGAATCAAAGGCAACTATACTACAAAAACGAGGTTGAAATTAGGCTGAATAAAAAGTAATTAGATTAAAAGTGCATGTGAAGACAGAAAGTCCTGCAGATCTTTTCTAGGCCCCAAGTTTCTGGATGACTATCCCTTCCCAACTGTGGCAGAACACAAAATGATCCACATGCATTCTGGATTTAAGATTATCAGACTCAGCTAAGGATGGGGTTACTGTTGTAAAAATGCTTTAAGTAAAGTCTGCATCATGAGCAGTGATGACTCTTCTTTCCTCTCTTGGTCCCAGTATGCTGGCATCAGCTATATGTGCCAGTGCAAGAGTTGGCAGGATTTATTTTTAAGAAACCGAGGGAGCAGAGAAAATAGCTGAAGATACTAATTTGAGAAAATTTCCCCCCAAAAGAGTCTAACTTGAGCACCCTAGAGTGAAGGTCATCTGTTAACCTGCCCGAAACACATGCATAGAATTTCTAATCAGCTTTTTAGTGACTTAAATATGACCCAATATCCAAAGATCAGAGAAAACAAAGACAATGAAAAAAGCAGAAAGATTTTTGAAAAATACAGTACTCCATGGAGAGACAAGATATTGCATCTTTAAAGCAAGACAATACATTTAAAAAAGAAAGATTCCATGAATAGAAAAGAGAGTGATTGGATATTACAAATATGAGAAAGAAATAAAAAGCAATTTAAAAGTTGGGAAGAAAATGTTGAGGAAAATTTCCAGAAAGCACAAAAAAAGACAAAGAAAATGGAAAAGATAAAAAAATTTGAGAATTATTTCAGGAGCTTCAACATCCAAATAATAAGAGTTCTAGTGTAAGAGTATAAAGAAAACAAATGACTTGAAATTATCAAGGAAATAATTCAAGAAAACATCCTCAAACTGAAAGACATAGGTTTCCAGATTGAATGGGCCAACCAAATTGGATTTAAAAAGTTTACAACACTGGAGACAAAGACAACATCCTACACATTCCGAAGAGGAAAATAAATTATTTTGTTCAAAGAATCAAGAACCAGAATGGCCTCTAACCCCTCAATTATAACACTGGGATTAAAGGAGGGGGAGGAGCAATTACTTCAAATTTTTGAAATAAAATATTTCTAATCTAGACTTCTGTAATCAGCTAGGCAATCAATTACATAGCAAGGTAGAATAAAAGTATTTTCCAAAATAGAAGTCTCAAAAAGTTACAGCCCATTCTCTGGTACCTACTGAACTCTGTATTCTTTACAAACAAAGAAATGCAACTAGAAAAATGGATTCACTGGATCCAGGAAAAGGGCTTCCAAAATGGGAGAGACATGAAAGGAATCATGTATATTAGTAGCAAAAAGTTAATGTAATACATCACTCAGTATTTACATAGCCAAATTTATTATTAAGGGAACTGGAGGGGCTATATGGGTGGAGGTAGGTTTTACAATCTCTGATCTACTTCAAAAGGTAGAAATTTAACATCTCACACAAATTTCATCTGCCTCAAATTTTTCCTTTCTCTTGCATTTTTCCATCCCATTTTGTTTTGTTTGACATCATTCCCTAAAGCTACTGACTTCATGCCTTACATTTCAACTCTTTCTTGAACATATTCTAGTCAGGCCCTTACCATAGCTTGTCAGTTGTCAGGGACAGCAATGCTTTCCACATTGCCAAATAGTCAATTCTCAGTAAGTATCTTATCAGACTTTTCAGGACATTTACTCCAGTGTTTCTCTCTATCCTTCTCAAAGTCCTTTCTCTTTTTCATTTGATTTACAAGGCCCCTTCTCTGCTGGCTTTCCTCCACCCAGCTGGTCACTTTATCTAAATCTCTTTTAGGGGTTCATCTTCATCTTTCTGAGCTCAAAAATCAAAGTGCTCCAGGGTTGTATTCTTACCTCTCATCTCGATCTATACTCAATTTATTTATTTTTAGAGAAAAGTGAACAGAAGTTTATTAAAATGTATGCCTCACATATACATGGGAGATACTCAGGGAAAATGAGTAACTCAAAGCCATGTCTTAGAACTTCAGCTCAAATACCATCTTTAGCTAAAGACAAAAGGAAAAACCCTGTGGAGGAGGGCAGTTATAAGGAGGTTACCAGGTAAAGCACAGTAAATAAGAATAAGATTTGTTATGCAGATTTAAGTGGATGACTTCTCCACTGATAAGGGTACAAAGTTGTGCCTTTGTCCTACATGGTAGGGAAGTGGAAGAGGTGGGAAGGAGGGACACCTTTGTAAATTTATGTCTTGTTTTAGGGAAAATTGGAGGAAGGTAAAGAGCTTTTCTTGTATCTGCTTCTACTCAATTGCCTTCAGCTCAAAATTATCTTTATACTAAAGTGGAATCTTTTGAGAGGGCATATTCTGCTACCTCTCCTTCTCTACCTTTGAAATTTCCCAAGAAGTTTCACAGTCCAAAGGTAAATTGGTAGATTTCTCTGTATCTCACTGAACCAGTGACCTGAGAATAGGTCAGTTCAGTTTCACAGTTGTGTCTCATTTCAGGAGGTGGGGGTTGCAGGTGGGCTTCTATCACAGTTAGGCCTATATGATGCTAAAAATCAGGTATTCAATAAGAAGCATTTGTATGGGGACAAGAGCAAAAAATTTGATGATTGGAGGAGACAGTAAACCAGTTTCTAAGCCTACAGGGCAGCCTGTCAAGATTTCCAGGTCTTGGGCTTGAAGCATCTTTTATAATCTGAATGTCTCTCTCAGAGTGCTTCCCATCTTTAAAAAATAAACAAACAAAAAAATCTACTCCATTCATCTAATCCTCAAGGCCAAAATCTTGATGTCTAACTTCTCTCCTTTTTATCCTACCCAACAAACTACCCCATCATCAATTTGTCACTAGATTATGTGACTAGGCTTCACTTTTAACATATACACTAAATCCATCCTCTTTTGCTTCCTCTGTCACTACACTACCATCCTAGATGCTGCTTCCGTATCTCTAACAACTACAGCAATAATCTCATAATCTCCTCACTTCCCCTTCTACCTCCCTAAGCTATCCTTTCCACCCAACACAGTGTTCAACTTTCAAATATAAATCTGAGTGCTACCATATGCAGAATGCTCCAATGAGTTCCTGCCAAACCCAGAAAAGGAAAAAAAAATCCATTGTTTTTACCACAACATACAAAATATATATAATCCGGTCCCTAGCTAGTTCTCTCACCATTTTTCTTGTCACTCTGCTTCTCACTTGCTCTGCTCCACTCATGTTGCCCTCCTAGCTGGTTCGTGTCCATTTGTAACAGTGCTTGCTGTTTCCTCTGTCTAGACTGCTCTTCTCCATCTATGATCTACTTTTTACTTCAGTCAGTCTTCAGACAGGACTTCCCTGACCACTCTATTTAATTACAACCCCCTCACCAACAACCCTCCATCCCATTGGCCTGATGAACTTACCTTAATAGTATTTATCCTTACCTGATGATCATATAATTTCTTGTTTTCATTATTTTAATGTTCTTTCTCCAACCTCCCTTTACCCCAAAATACGGGAACTCCATAAGTGAAAGGACTTGTTTTACTTACTGCTTTATCCCTAACACCTAGAGCAGTACAGAATATAATTGGGGCTCAACAAGTATTTGTTTAATGTTGGCTGAATTAACAAATTTGGACTTTAAGTGAGCTACTGGCACATACTAAAAGTTGAATAAGAAAACGCTAGTTAGAAGTATGTGTATAGAGGGGGCGCCTGGGTGGCTCAGTTGGTTAAGCGACTGCCTTCAGCTCAGGTCATGATCCTGGAGTCCCGGGATCGAGTCCCGCATCGGGCTCCCTGCTCAGCAGGGAGTCTGCTTCTCCCTCTGACCCTCCTCCCTCTCATGCTCTCTGTCTCAAATAAATAAATAAAAATCTTAAAAAAAAAAAAAGACTTTAAAAAAATTAAAAAAAAAAAAAAAAAAAAAAGAAGTATGTGTATAGATGTGGAGTTACCTAATTCCTTTACCTTAATTGGAGAGTAGAATATTTCTAGGCCCTTTTGGAATATTTAAAAGAAATAAAAGATAAGTTGAGGGATATAGACAAGGTTACTGCCCTTGTAGATGAAATTTGTGGTAAGTTCTACAGAGCAAATAAGCAAAATTACGTGTTAGAGAGTAGCTGGAGAAGGGGACTATTTTAGATACAGCAAATAAGGAGGGACTTGAGGTGAAACTGAGTAACGAGTCAAAGGAATCCACTCCACCAGAAGTTGGAAAAGAGACATCACAGTCAGAAGGAAGAGAAAATGCCAAGTCACCCTTCCAGGAAAAAAAAAAAAAATCAGTGTGTTGAAGGAACAGAAGGGAAAAGTATGTGGCTGGCACATGGAGACTAGTGGGAATGTTGTAGGAGATGATGTGAAAGATTT
This sequence comes from Neomonachus schauinslandi, assembly GCF_002201575.2. Taxonomy (NCBI): domain Eukaryota; kingdom Metazoa; phylum Chordata; class Mammalia; order Carnivora; family Phocidae; genus Neomonachus; species Neomonachus schauinslandi. The sequence continues at coordinate 64,596,792 of NC_058404.1, forward strand.
ACCTTACGTGAGACCTTCTTCAGCCATGGTAAGGAGTTTGAATATTATTCAAATACAATAGGAAGCCACAGAGATGTTTTAATTAGGAGAGAAAGTGTCAGTTTGGTATGAAAACTACTATGTTAGGAGTACATGCAGACTCTTATGGGAACACCTTGAGAGGCATCCTAAAAAGTCCAGTGGAAGAGAAAGCTTCCGAGGCATTAATCATGAAGTTACAAGTCATTCAGAAAAGTGAAGCATAGGATGTAAGGGAGGGAGGGAAGAGGCTGTAAAGATAACCAGGGGCCAGATCATAAAGCTTCATTAGCTACAAACAAAAGCCATGGCTTTGTTTTCAGGAAAATGGAATATCATTGAAAGAAAATCCAATTAGGAGGCTGCTGATGTCATTTAGCCAAGAATTAATGCCTTGAACTCATTTTTTTTAAAAGTATGAGTGGAGAAGTGTGGATAGATTAGGAATAGTAAGGAAGAAAAACTAGAACTTAGTGATGGCTTAGAAGTAGAGGATAGTGGGGGCGCCTGGGTGGCTCAGTCGTTAAGCATCTGCTTTTGGCTCAGGTCATGATCCGGGGGTCCTGGGATCGAGTCCCGCATCAGGCTCCCTGCTCCGCGGGAAACCTGCTTCTCCCTCTCCCACTCCCCCTGCTTGTGTTCCCTCTCTCGCTGTCTCTCTCTGTCAAATAAAATCTTTAAAAAAAAAAACTGCTCTTTATTAAAAAAAAAAAGTAGAGGATAGTGTAAAGAGAAAGGAGCTAAAGATGAAACCTAGATTTTCTATTAAAGATGATATGACAGACCCCATCTACTTACCTCTGCTTTTTCTTTAGAGTGCTACTAAAGTAAAGGTAAAGGAATTTTTTAGAAGGATAAAACTATTAAAAATAGGAATAAATACTGCATTTTAAAAAAACTTGTATCTGAAAAACTGATGGAGCTTAGGAACTGAAGAAGCAGAGTCAAGAAAGCAAACATCTAAGGTTGCTGTGGGAAAAACGAAGAAAGCACTCAGCTTACAACAAGGAATTCTCAAAAGGTCAACTGATAACCTTTGGAGGTGAGGACAAAAGTGGAGGTAAAAGTGCTAATACTGTTTGAAAGTCTGTTTTAGAAGCAGTTAAACCTTCAGATTATATTGTATTTGAATGTGCTGAGAGGAAATTCAACAAATGTAGAAAATATACCAAGAGGAGATTTCTTAAATACATATCCTAGCACACAAAAATCCAAAAACATTACAATTAACTACAAGCAGCCACACCTGGCTGGTTCTAAGTGGCACCGAAAACAAACCATTTGTTCGTTTATCCATTTATTCAAGAAATACGTATTGACACAATATAACATGATTAGATCCTTCGTTCTAGAACTAGACATCTTGGATTCAAATCCCAGCTTTAACACTTGTTACCTATGTGACTTTAACTTGTCTTTTCTTCAGTATCTCTTGTGTAAAACAAAGCCAAAGAAGTATCCATTTCATGTGTTTGATATAAAGATCAAATTTTTTTAAATTCCTGGCATATAAGTATAACATAAGTATTTGCTGCTGCTTCTGTTCCTACAACATGTCCAACTATTCCAGACTTTAGGGATTATAGTCAAGAAAAAGACAAAAGAAAGTCTCATGACATTCTGGGGTGGAATGTAAGTAGGTCACCCCAGAACCAATAAATTCCAAAGTAATCTAAAGAGAGTGGCAAATGCTGTGAGGAAGATGGATTGTCCATAGTGGAATTATCTGTTTTCCTGATTAAATAAACGAATAAGTAAATGAAAAGATTTTAATCAGCATTGCATTGTTTCTCTGTGGAATTTAACTTCCATGACTAACATAACATAATAAAATAAAATTAAAAACAAAAACAAAAACAATTTTTATATCATAAAAAAAACTATGGAACAGCAAAAAAAAGAAAGAAAGAAAAGAAGAAAAGAAAGGAGGAAAGAAAGAGAAGAAAGAAAAGAAAGAGAAAGAAAGAAAGAAAAGAAAGAAAAGAAAGAAAGAAAGAAAGAAAGAAAGAAAGAAAGAAAGAAAGAAAGAAAGAAAGAAGAAAGAAAGAAAGAAGAAAGAAAGAAAGAAAGAAGAAAGAAAGAAAGAAAGAAAGAAAGAAAGAAAAAGAAAGAAAGGAGCATGGGGTGCCCAGGTGGCTCAGTCAGTTAAGCTTCTGACTCTAATTTAGGCTCAGTTCATGATCTCAGAGTTGGGAAACCGAGCCGTGCTTTGGGCTCCTTGCTCAGCACTGAGTCTGCTTGTCCCTCTCCCTCTGCTCCTCCCCCCTTCCCGCCCCCCCCGCTCACACTCTCTCTCTCACTCCCAATCTATCTCTTAAATAAATAAATAAATAAATAAATAAATAAATAAATAAATAAAATCTTTTAAAAAAAGAAAGGGAGGGAGCAAACATAATGAGCGTACTAGACACTTTACACCTGATTTAATGTAAGCCTTATCGCTACATACAATGCAGGCAGTGTTATCCCCATTTTACAGACAAAAAAACTAAGACTTGGTGAAATTCACTAACTTCCAGGGGGTTCGGGAGCCACAAAATTAGTGAGTGGCAGAGCTAGGATTCAAACGCAAGTTTGTCTGACTTCAAAGCCCAGGTCACATAGTCTCTCATTTTCTGGATATTTTAATCTTTTCTGCTACATAAATACGTATTTTTCCTAACATGAAACTTAGAAAGTGGCTTCGTTTTCCCTTTTTTGTCTTTTATTAATTAGCAGCTACTCTTAAAACATTTCAATGTTTGCTTATGTTCAGTTGTCACAGAGCTTTTTCAGCAGTTTTTTTTTTTAATTTAGCTTCATGCTTCTCAGTGACCTCAAAAAATGATACCCAATATTTTTTAAAAATCATATCCCGTGGCCTTTTATAATATCTCCTATGCTTACTTATTCTTTTTACTCTACATGCTAACTTTAAGCCCTATCCATCACTAATCAGACCTTCCACCTAGAGATCTACCAAGGACTGTTTATTTCTCTTCATTAAGAAAGCCTCCTGGGTTGCTGAGTCCTTGTCCCAACCTTCTCATGCCGGTGAATAGGCATGAATTCTTTGTCTCTAATAATCAGCAAGTAGCTTATACTTTTTCAGCTCTTCATTTTGCCTTTATCTTCAGAGAGATATCCTCTCTCTGTTTCCTGGAGGTGGAAATGAGTATAGCCACTAAGCAATTGCATGAAGGACACAATGACAAAACCAGGTATAAACAAAAGAGACTCCACAGTCTATCATAGGAAGACTTTCAGTTGGCCATGTTTGATGGAAAATGCAGGGCTTTTGTTTTGCTGTTGTTTTACCATCATGCACTTTAACACTGACATCAGGCTAGCAGGTGATGAGTTACTTCTGAGGCTCTTCTGTGGATGGACTCTGCAGTCCAAGCTACTGGGGACCAGCAAAACTTAGCTTCGATGTTGCAGATGCTATTTATGTCCTAAAAAGTCTAATTAAAATTTCACCAGATCAGTCTCTCTGAAAGATTTGGAAACAAAAAACAAGGATTATCACCAATTATCTCCCCCAATGTCTTTTCTTTTGTGCAATATATCTTGATTTATAACTCTCTGCTTATAAATTTATCTTCCATTGTAGAATTAGGTATTCCTGTGGGTTTAAAGGAAATTAAGCTTAGAGTAGTTAAATTCCAAAAATAGTCTAGGAAAATGTTCTTTTTGTATGATATAAGTCTGTAGGAGGGCTCTAGTAGCCTATTTCAGTGCAGAGAATCCATTCACTTTAATGGAATATCCAATCTAATGGAGCATATTGTGCTCAAAGAAAAACTCATTCTCAGGAATGTGCTGAACCAGGTACATAATTTACCAGAAATGAAGTTAAGTTCAGCATATTCTAGAAAAATGAATCACATGAGGCTTGGATCTTGTGCTGTGCATTCAACTTAAATAGCACTGTTTGCCTTCTACAACCATGATGATTTGAGAGAAGCCAAAAATATAGTCACATTGGGAAAATAGGCTGCTATCAAGTCCCTGTGCTTTTTACATGTTTTTTCCCAAAGATGGTATCTGTAACAGTACCGCAGAGCACAACAGGGAAGGACAGAGATACTTTTTTAAGTTGTTAGTATCGCGTGTTTGCATGTTTACTTTGTCCAGTCCTCTGAACTCCTTTATTTTTTTTTTCTTCTCACAGCCATTCTTCAAGTCACTATTTAATAACAGGGCTGCAGTTTTAGTATACATTCATTTTACATGCCTCTTTCCTTTCTTTCCCATAATAATTTTCAGCTTTCATTATTTTCATTTTCCCTACAAGAGTGCATATTTTCTTTTCTCTCCAACTTTTTTTTTTTTTTAAGTACCTCGTGTTGAAGGTGGTCATCTGGGCTTTTCCCCATGAATTTTTACCTTTCCTACAGAATAAAGTTCAGGAAAATTTTTCTGTAAAGGACTAGAGAGTAAATATTTTCAACTTTGTGGGCCACATAATATATCACAACTACTTAACTCTGCCATGTGATATGAAAGCAGCTATAGACAATATGTATATGGATGAACATGGCTCTATTTCAATAAAATGTTATTCACAAAAATGGGCAACAGGGTGGATTTACCTCATGGGCCATAGTTTGATGATTTCTGAAATAGATGATGGGATGACAAAATAAATGAAATCTTCACAAATAGCTAGAAGAGATGCAAAAATGCCTAACCTGCCTAATTTCATGCACCGAACTTCAAATGTTTGGACATAGGAGATATGCCTTAACATTGCTGACTCACCAAAGTTCATAATATAAATGAGCTGAACACAGTATTCCTAAATTTGGGGGCAGTATTCTGCACAGTAGGTAATACATTCAGTATCTAAAATGCATCTCACTAATTGTCTAACAATAAAGAATAATATTTAGAAACTAAGATTTATACCAAGGTAAATATTTACTTAGCCTCAATTTTCCGTGTTTTGACTCAGAAAAATAATTTTTCTTCAAATACAGTTTGGAAACATTTTTATTCACCAAATGATGGAAGGAAGGAAGGAAAGGAGAAGAAAGGAAAGGAAAGGGAATGGAAGGGAAGGGAAGGGAAGGGAAGGGAAGGGAAGGGAAGGGAAGGGAAGGGAAGGGAAGGGAAGGATCCCTAATATAAAGAGGAAAATCCTATGTTTTAGTTCATGTTAATAGAAAAATTGTATCAGATATTCTTTCTTATAGATCAAAACTTATAAGCTCTGGAATGTGCTTCAGTTTTTGTGGAGAAGTTAGGTTTGAAGGACATTTCTAGAAAAAATATTTTACTTGAAATAATTAAAACATGTTTAAGAAAACATGGTCTGCAAGAACATATAGAAATATTGGCTTTACCTAAATGTTATAAATTTTGTAATTAAAAACTTTCTTATTTTTTTAAATTTTTTTATTATGTTGTTAGTCGCCATACATTACATCATTAGTTTTGATGTAGTGTTCCATGATTCATTGTTTGCGTACAACATCCAGTGCTCCATTCAATACGTGCCCTCCTTAATACCCATCACCAGGCTAGCCCATCACCCCACCCGGGCTAAATGCCCCAGTCAAAAGACACAGGGTATCAGATTGGATAAAAAAACAAGACCCATTGATATGCTGCCTGCAAAACATTTTTTTAATTTAGTTTTATTTTATCATGTTATGTTAGCCACCATACAATACATCATTAGTTTTTGATGTAGTGATCCACGATTCATTGTTTTCGTATAACATTTTTAAAGAAACATGGGTAGTGCCACTTATAGAAGCACTGTTGAATATATATTGTAAGAAAGACACATTTTAATTTTGAGATCACAGGAGGAACACTATGCAATAACATTGCCATTTTTACCCTTGCATTCTTTTCTTCCTTAGTACCATCTCCATCCCATCCTTATTAAAAAATATATAATTATCTTCCACATGATTTCCCTCTAGGCATTTTTTTCCTTATTAAAAAAAAAAGTAACAAAAAACAAAAGCTAATTTTGAAAAAAAAAAGAAAGAAAGAAAGAAATACTTACATCTCCTAGTCCCCACCCCAAAGAAAAAGGAATGTCTAAAGAAATGTAAATCATTGAAACCATTGCTAATTATTCAGGACCAATCCTAATGTATTAGTCTTGAGATTTACTATGAGAAATTGGCTCACAAGATTAGAGAGGCTGAAAAGTCCAACCATCTGCCATTTGCAAGCTAGAGACCAGGAAAACCAGTGGTCTAAGTCCAGTCCAGTTTTCTGAGAACCAGGGAAGAAAATAATGTTGAAATCTAGTCCAAACACAGGAAAAGAACAATGTCTCAGGTCAAGCAGGCAGGAAGAAAGCAAAATCAGGCGAATGATTCCTTCCTCCACTTTTTTGTTCTACGCAGGCCCTTAGTAAATTGTATGATGGACGCCCACCCACATTGAGGAAATCAATCTACCGATTCAAATACTAATCTTGTTAAGAAATAGCCCCACAAAGACACCCAGAAATAATGTTCAATCTTGACATCTCTTCACCCATTCAAGTTAACACATAAAATAACCATCCCACCTAAGGAATTACAGGAAGAGGAACTGTCATAGTTTTCCCTATAATTGACTATTCCCAAATCAACATTTGGGAATCCTTTATTCTTATAAATGTAGTTCTTCTTTCTTACCCATTATACCCTTATTGTTAGCAGTAAACTGTATTTTAAAAAACCAAAATATAGAAATGTGGTATTTCAATTAGTGCTTAGCCTACATTAAAGGGATTTCTTTTTCTTATTCTTAATCTATGACCTTTCAGCTCATTGTTTAATAATGATGTTAAATAATTCAATTCACTGTAGTCAAATAACACTTACTGTAGCCCTCCATAGATTGAGGTGTTAATAGGAGGATTATTTTGACAGGCCCACAATACGTAATACAGTAGCAATCCAAAATAAGTTTAGCAAATCTGGAGTTCTGGAGGAGCAAACCCGAGAGATAAATAGTATATCTAGTAAACTTCCATTAACTACCTTCATCCATTTGTGTTAGAGCATATGAAAAAATCTTCTTGTAACACTAACTATGGAAAGAACTCTACAAAGAGATCAAGTAAACTTGTCTCCTTAGTCAAAAGATACACATACAATAAGTCAACAAAATGCAAAGCAACGATTTATAAATCCAGTAAGAATGGTTCATCCAGAACTGAAGTGACATTTAAGCAAACGGTAACAACTGTACACTTTAGTGGGGAAATAAATCCAGGCGATCCAGTACACTATAGGAAATTTCAATACCACTTATTAAAAGGCAAGAGAGGAGCGCCCAGGTGGCTCAGTCAGTTAAGCGTCTGCCTTCGGCTCAAGGCATGATCCCAGGGTCCTGGAATCAAGCCCCGCATCGGGCTCCCTGCTTAGTGGAGAGCCTGCTTCTCCCTCTCCCTCTGCTGCTCCCCCTGCTTGTGCTCCCTCACTCTCTCTCTGTCAGATAAATAAATAAAATCTTTAAAAATAAATAAATAAATAAAAGGCAAGAGAGACTTCTTGCAATTAAAGGTTAATTTGAAGATAGCAAGAGGGGAAGAATGAAGAGGGGGAGATTGGAGGGGGAGACGAACAATAAGAGACTATGGACTCTGAGAAACAAACTGAGGGTTCTAGAGGGGAGGGGGTTGGGGGGATGGGTTAGCCTGGTGATGGGTATTAAAGAGGGCATGTATTGCATGGAGCACTGGGTGTTATACACAAACAATGAATCATGGAACACTACATCAAAAACTAATGATGTAATGTATGGGGATTAACATAACATAATAATAAAAAAAAAGAACAACCTCAGCAGAGGTCGGGGGGAAAATTTTACTGTGCTTATTGTAAAAAAGGAACAAATGTATCCATCTATTTTTTTCCCCCTGGAGGACAATGGAAACTTCAAGCCAACTCTCAAAACTACCATCCAGAGAAAGGCAAAAACGAGTAGAATCACTAACACTGACACATACTCATTTATGAGAACCTGTATATCTAAGCTCAGTTAAATTTGTTGAGTAATTGATCCAAATACAAAGTCAAATTACTAATTCTTTGTGGGGTGACCTAACAGATCAGGAATTTGGCCTGGACAACATGACCAGTGGAAAATGAGGTCATGGCAGCATTGTGGGACAGGGGGTGGAGGGTAGGAAGACTTCCATAAGAAGAGGAACACATGTTGTATGCAACTGATGAATCACTAAATTCTACCTCTGAAACTAATAAATAAATTTAAAAAAAGAAGAGGAACACAATGTCTCCATTGGTACACCCAAGATATGTTTTATGTTGACTTTCAGTTTGACAGCTTCTGAACAGTTGTACACAGGACAAATCAAGCCAAAGAAATTAGGAAAATTTGGATAGTATTTAATTCCAACATAGATAAACTAACTTTGTTCCTGATCCTACTAATCTCTCACACCAGTCTGGAGAGGAAGAACCAAACAATAAGACCAAAGAAGAAAATAAATAGAAACAGAGAAAGAGTAGCCTAGAAAGTTGCCTTTTGGAATCCTTTGGAGTTCCTAAATATATCCATCAGATTTATGTTTCTCAATGAAGTTCCACTCATCTTGTGGCCCAAGAAGAGAACAGTTGTTTCTGATATAGGGGAGGTAAAATTTCTCCTCTAACCTCTTAGGGTTTCCAACTGGGACTGACAGAAGACAGATTAACAAGAAAAAAGAATAAAAATTTTATTTATTAAGATTTTACATGTACATGAGAATCTTCACAGGAGAATGAAGACCCAAAGAAGTGGCCAAGCCTGAGTGCTTATATACTAGGTTGAACAAAGAGTGGCAATTGTGGAAAAGTAAGTAAAATGCATGGGGAGACTAAAGGAAGATAACAGTTATTTTTTCAAGGTCTATCTGTACAGGTTTCTCTCAACCTCAACTCCTTGATTCTGATTATAAGAATATTTCTTCCTGGTATATGGAAGACATCTTTCATGTGGAAATTTCATCTCCTGCTTTCAGAAAGAAAAGGGGAGGAAGAGTGCCCTTCTTGCACCTGCTGTTATGCAAATGCCTTCAACTCAAAGTTATCAATATGCCAAAGCAGTATATTTTGGTGTGGCATGTCCTTGACTCCTTCACTAACATAAATATTTGCTTTCCATTGAAGTAAACTTAGAGGTATTTATTAACTCCTGTGCTAGTCCAGGAATTAATATCTTCCTTGCAGTTTTCTATTCCTGGTGTAATATGTGATAATTATATATAATATAATAAACTTTGAGTTTTCAGAAGGTATACAGCCCACGACCTTAATCAATCCCAGATTTATGCGTATCTCAGAGTTAATTTCCTTTTGGAAACAAAAGCAAAAATAAGCTATTTGGAAAGCAAAAATAAGCTATCAGAATAAAAAGCTTTTACATAGCAAAGGAAGTCATCAACAAAATAAAAAGATAACCCACTGAATGGGAGAAGATATTTGCAAATGAGATATCTGATAAGGGGCTAATAATATCCAAAATATATAAACCAAAATGACAATCTGGTTAAAAAATGAGCAGAGGACCTGAATAGATATTTTTCCAAAGAAGACATACAGATTGTCAACAGACGCATGAAAAGATGCTCAACATCACTGATCCTCAGGGAAATGCAAATCAAAACTACAATGAGATATCACCTTCCATCAGTTAGAATAGCTAAAATCAAAGTGACAAGAAATAACAAGTGTTGACAAGAATGTGGAAGAAAAGGAACTCTCCTTCACTGTTGGTGACAATATAAGTTTCTATAGCCACTGTGGAAAATGGTATAGAGGTTTCTCAAAAAGTTAAAAACAGAAATACCATATGGTCTAATAATTCTACTACTGGGTATTTACCCAAAGAAAACACTAACTCAAAAAAAGTATATGCACCCCTATGTTTATTGCAGCATTATTTACAATAACCAAGATACGGAAGCAACCTAAGTATCCATGGATAAGGAAGATGTGGTACACACACACACACACACACACACACTAGAATATTATGCAGTCATAGAAAAAGATGAGTTCGTGCTATTTGAGACAACATGGATGAACCTAGCAGTTCCGAGAAGGTATTATATCAAGTGAATAAATCAGACTGAGAAAGATAAATACCATATGATTCCACTCATAAGTGGAGTCTAAAAAAATGAATAAAAAACAAAAAGCACAATCAGATCTATAAATAGAACAAACATGGTTGCCAGAGGGGATTGTGGTTGTGGGTGGGCAAAATGGGTAAAGGGGAGAGTGAGATACAGACTTCTGGTTATGGAATGAATAGGTCACAGGAATAAAAGACACATCATAAGGAACACGGTCAAAATACTGTAATGGTGATGTAACAGGACAGAGGGCAGCTATAGTTGTAGTGAACACAGCATAATGTATAAACTTGGCACATCACTAAGTTGTACTCCTGAAACTAATGGTAACACTGTGTGTCAACTATACTCCAAAAAAAAAGTCTAATTTCCTTTTAGCCTAAAAAAAGGCTAAAACTTTTTTTTCCCCTGCAAATAGCCATGATTTTCTTATGCTATTTTTAGTCATAATAACTAAATTACAGGAATTGTAGTGACTTAAGTTTTCCCCTCTCTTCTTCCAAACAGTGTTATTACTTGATTTCCCTATGCTTTCTCAATCAAAGTTAAACTACCATTTTATTCTTGAAAGGTGACAGTTTTGATGAAATAACAACTTGGATGTTAAGAAATATTCTTTAGCTTCTTATAGCAGACATTACTTAGAAATTAACATGTTGGAAATGCAAGAATTACATATTATAACATTAAACAAGTGTATTGTATTTGCCAGATGCTAAAAGTTATTTTGGGGACAACAGAGAGACTGCACTTATAGATTGATATGATAATGAGATTTTGTGTTAAAACCATAAAAACACAAATTATAAATGAAGGAAGTTTAAAAACTGAGACTAATATTGTAAAGTCTTTTTCTACCTTTTCTTGTCTTACTGCCTATTTTACCCCTTTGGCATTCAAAATAGAAAAGGAAACATTCTCTGTGATATCAATAATATGATTTTAATGAACAAAGGGTGGTGGCCTTAACAATTAGCCCAATTATTAGATCATTAGTCTAAATATCTATTAGTCAAGTATTCTAAAATTAAATTTGTTTTTGCTTATGTGCATAAAATGTAACTGACGCAGTTACTTAGGCATGCAGTTGGGGAGCTTTTTAACTTGATGGGTATAATAGAAGGTGGCTGTTAAATATACTATAGGTGGTTTGCTGAATTTTTCTGTATAAACATAAACATGTTTGGACAAATTTTAAAATTATTCCAGGCTAAAATTATCATAGTTATGGCCCATCGTATTGAAATTTAATATCTTAACTATCCTTTTACCTATGCACTTAAGTACACCTCAGAAGTTTCTTCTGATAGCTCTTGGCCCTGCCTGTATGTACATCTTTGACTAATTTCCTTGTGATTGTTTGCCAACTTTTTATTCAAGCACACCTTTTGATAGGTTTCTCAATAGATGTAAGAAGATGCCTACATTTCCCTGACCTCATCTGATGCCACACTTTAGCCAAAGGAAATAGCTTCATGGAAGCGTAGGACTGGGAATATATAATTCTCAACTCTTTTCAACTCTTTATCAACAACCCTGTTGAGAGGCACAGTATTAATAAAGTATTATCTGGTCTTCTATTTTCCTCCAGCTATTCTAAAGTTAATTCTTTTTTTTACGATTTTATTTATTTATTTGTCAGAGAGAGAGCACACAAACGGGGTGGGGGGAAGCGGCAGGGCAGAGGAAGAAGCAGGTTCCTCACTAAGCAAGAAGCCTGATGCCTGACTGGATCCCAGGACCCTGGGATCATGACTTGAGCCTAAGGCAGACGCTTAACCAACGGAGCCATTCCGGCATCCCAAGTTAATTCTTGAATTAAGCCAGATAGCAAAGAGTATTTTAGGTCCCCTAATTTTATTCTTCTGTAGGATTGCTTTTCATTGACACAAACTAAATAAATCCAGGCCTTCTTGCTCCCAAGTCCTGTGTCAACACAAAATGTTATTCAAAAGAAATGATATCCCAATTCTGAAATCACTGGTGAAGTCTTACGTAAAAGTTTTCTTGGAGTGCTCTATGGATTGGAGGTAGAAGTGAATGAATATTGGAACCAGGGCAAAAATCACACCATAAGAATTCCTAAAGATCCTTTCCTTATCTCCATCCCCTAAGTCCTCATTCATTAAAACAGCTGTTCATCTTTGTCCCATCCACAAATTCTTAAAGCCGTTCTCAGCTCTTTATCATTCTGCCTTTACTCCATCTTCTTCAAAGATTTTTTTTTTATTTCCTTTTTCAAACTTTTCCTTTGTAGAGAAATCTATCCCACCTCTCTTACTGCTTTAAGTATCACTACCTGTCAATCCAAATAGCATGATAAAGACATGGCAGACAAGCAGTGAAGATTTAAAAAGGGAGGGGTAAGGGAAGGAGCTAAGAATATTTCATAATGAACACAGTAAGGAATTTCAAAGACATGTTCATTATTATTTTCTGATGGCATAATACCAAAGTTAAAATTTTCCTGTCACACTGAATCTTACTTTAACATTGTACCACTGGAAAATAATCATGAACACGTGTTTGACTCATGACTATACTCGTTATAAAAATTGTGTTGACCCTAAATGTTCAACACTATTTCCCTTAAATGATCACCCAGAGATGAAAGTTCTTTTTCGTCTCAGCACCAGCAATTGTGTTTGTAATGATTCAGTTTGTTTATATCTTATGGAGAGTACAAATCCTATGATTCTTCGTATCAAGGATTAAAAACTTTAGAACCACATTTGAGTTATTGCTCTAGCAATAGGAAAGGTATGTATCTCATCTTACTTGATCTCATTTCTTTCTTGTCCCATGGTCTTACATTTTGAAAATTTTTACGTTGTGGTTAAAATACACATAACATAAAATGTGCCATCTTAACCAATTTTAAGTGTATAAGTTCTGGAGCAAAAAATCTATTCTCATCATTGTGCAGTCAACCTCCAGAACTCTTTTCATCTTACAAAACTGAAACTGTATACCTATTAAACAACTCCCCATTGCAGCCCCCCCCCGCCCCTGAAAACTTTTCTACTTTTTGTTTGTATGAATTTGACTATTTTAGGTATTTTATATTAAGTAGGATCATACAGTATTTGTCTTTTTGTGACTGGCTTATTTCACTAACATAATGTCCTCTGGGTTCATTCATGTTGTAGACTGTGTCAAAATTTCCTTCCTTTTTAAAGCTGAATAATTATTCATTGTCTGTATATACCACATTCTGTTTATCTACTCATCCAACAATGGACATAGGTGTTTTTACCACCTTTTGACTGTTGCAAATAACGATGGTATTAACGTAGGCCTCAAGTATATTTTTGAGACCCTGCTTTCAGTTATTCTGTGTATATACCTAGAAGTGGAACTGCTGGATCATATGATAATTCTATTTTTAACTCATCTAGGAACTACCATACTATTTTCCATAGTGGCTATCTATTTTACATTCTCACCACCAACAGCGCACAAGGGTTCTGATACTACTTCACATCCTTGCTAACACTTGTTATTTTCTGGGTTTTTTTGATGGTAGTCAACCCAGTGGGTATGATTATCTCATTGTGATTTTGATTTACATTTCCCCCGTGATTAGTGTTGTTGAGCTTGTGGGCTTGTCAGTCATTTGTGTATCTTCTTTGGAGAAATGTCTACACAAGATTTTTGCCCATGTTTTAAATAGGTTGTTTGTTCTTTTGATGTTGTTAAGTTGTAGTTCTTTATATATTCTAGATATTAACCTCTTAAGTGAAATATGATTTGCAAATATTGTGTCCCATTCTGGAGGTTGTCTTTTCACTCTCTTGATTGTACCCTTGGATGCCCAGAAGTTTTACATTTTGATGTAGTCAAACTTACCTATGTTTACTTTTGTTTTCTGTATTCTTCATATCATATCCAAAAAATCATTACCAAAACCAATGTCATGAACTTTTCCCTTTATGTCTTTTTTTCTAAAAGTTTCTCACACTTATTTCATCATATTTTGTCTTGTACTGTATATATCTGTGTATTGTTAGCATTTATATATGTTGTATCAGTTACCTTAAATTCATTCTTTAGCAAGATCAGGAGATACATAGACAGGTTTATTATTATTATTATTATTATTATTATTATTATTATTATTATTATTATCCAACACTTTCTTGACACAATTCCTTAAACCCTCTCCAAACCAATAAGCAGCCTTGCTGCATATTTAAGTCTTGCAATTGATTTTACACTATGTATTTGAATCTTGAAGTGTATCTATTTATTCTGTTTACCATAAGCCTAAAATGCTTCATACTTCAGAAGTTCCAGTTTTAGAATAATAACTAAACAAAACAGCTAACTTAAAAATTTGATTTTCTAAAAAACTGTGGAATCGTGGCTAGAGAACATAAAGTTTTAGAAACCAAAGGTTTCTAAAGGGTTGTATGGTAGCTCTATTTTCAACTTTTTGAGGAACCTCCATACTGTTTTCCAGAGTGGCTGCACCAGCTTGCATTCCCACCAACAGTGTAGGAGGGTTCCCCTTTCTCCGCATCCCCGCCAACATCTGTCGTTTCCTGACTTGTTAATTTTAGCCATTCTGACTGGTGTGAGGTGGTATCTCATTGAGGTTTTGATTTGGATTTCCCTGATGCTGAGTGATGTTGAGCACTTTTTCATGTGTCTGTTGGCCATTTGGATGTCTTCTTTGGGAAAATGTCTACTCATGTCTTCTGCCCATTTCTTGATTGGATCATTTGTTCTTTGGGTGTTGAGTTTCAGAAGTTCTTTATAGATTTTGGATACTAGCCCTTTATCTGACATGTCATTTGCAAATATCTTCTCCCATTCTGTCGGTTGTCTTTTGGTTTTGTTTTTTTTTTTAAAGATTTTATTTATTTATTTATTTGACAGAGAGAGAGAGAGAGCAAGAGCAGGAACACAAGCAGGGGGAATGGGAGAGGGAGAAGCAGGCCCCCTGCAGAGCAGGGAGCCCGATGTGGGGCTCGATCCCAGGACCCTGAGATCATGACCTGAGCCGAAGGCAGACGCTTAACGGCTGAGCCACCCAGGCACCCCTGTCTTTTGGTTTTGTTGACTGTTTCTTTTGCTGTGCAAAAGCTTTTTATCTTGATGGAGTCCCAATAGTTCATTTTTGCCCTTGCTTCCCTTGCCTTTGGCGATGTTTCTAGGAAGAAGTTGCTGCTGCTAAGGTCAAAGAGGTTGCTGCCTGTGTTCTCCTTTAGGATGTTGATGGACTCCGGTCTCACATTCAGGTCTTTCAGCCATTTAGAGTCTATTTTTGTGTGTGGTGTAAGGAAGTGGTCCAGTTTCATTGTTCTGCATGTGGCTGTCCAATTTTGCCAACACCATTTGTTGAGGAGACTGTCTTTTTTCCATTAGATATTCTTTCCTGCTTTGTTGACGATTAGTTGACCCTAGAGTTGAGGGTCCATTTCTGGGCTCTCTATTCTGTTCCATTTGTCTATGTGTCTCTTTTTGTGCCAGTACCATGCTGTCTTGATGATGACAGCTTTGTAATAGAGCTTGAAGTCCAGAATTGTGATGCCGCCAGCTTTGCTTTTCTTTTTCAACATTCCTCTGGCTATTCGGGGTCTTTTCTGGTTCCATACAAATTTTAGGATTATCTGTTCCATTTCTTTGAAAAAAGTGGATGGTATTTTGATGGGGATTGCATTGAATGTGTAGATTGCTCTTTTCTTTCTTTCTTTTCTTTTTTCTTTTTTTGCCTTTTTCTTTGCTCCTTTTCTGACTGTCTCTTGGCTTTTTACTTTCCAATTATTTCTCCATTCCCAACTTTGCTCCCCTTCTTTATCTTTAACTTTCTCTTCATTTCTTTTTCCTTTCCCTCCTTTTGGCCTTCCTGCTTTTAACTGCATTCCCTTTTTTAATATTCTGTAGCAGGCATTAATAATCTCTTGACTTGAACATAGAAATATTCTTTGGTTCTATGGCTTCCAGTCTTGTCTTTTACCACCACAATTCATTTTTCACAATATTGTCAAATTAAACTAAATTTAGATTATTTTAACTCAAACAAATAGAACAATAGACTGCATCCCTTTAAATCATTCAGTTCACTGAGTTTGGACATAAAACTCTGCCAAAATACAGAACATTGCTATCAACCCCCCCCAAAGATTCTTTAGGTTTCTTCCTATGTAGTTCTTCCATCGATGCCCTCAGCAGCCAATAATCTGCTTTATGTCCCTATAGATCAGTCTGCATTTTATAAGTAACATTGTACTATATATACTCTTGTACCTGACTTCTTTCACTTAGCATGATTATTTTGAGATTCACTGATGTTGTTGCATATATTAGTAGTTTGTTCCTTTTTAAAGTTGAGTAGTATCCTAAGGCATGAATATACCACATTTTGTTTATCCATTCACCTGGTGATGAAGATTTGGACTGCTTAGAGTTTACAGTTTAGGCCCATTGTTGATAAAGTTGCCACAAACATTCGTATGCAAGTGTTGGTGTGGTTGAACATATGATTTCATTTCTCTTGAGTAAATACGTAGAAATAGAATGGCTAGGTCATATGGTAGGTGTATTTATTAGCTTTATGTGAAACTGCCAAATGATTTTCCTTTTTACATTTCCTGTACAAAAGTTCCAGTTGTTTTGCAACTTTGCCAGTTCTTAGTATTGTCAGTGTTTTACACCATTCTAATGGGTATGTGGTGATGACTTCATTTTGCATTTCAAGGATGATTAATGATTTGGAGTATCTTTTCAAATGTATATTTGAAATTAATATCCTTTTTTAAGTGGCTGCTCAAATCATTAGCTTATTTTTACTGGGTGTTTATTATTACAAAAGTTTAAGAATTCTTTATATGTACAAGTTTTTTACCCAATATGTACTTTCCATTTTCTCTTCCTTTCTAAAAGCAAAAGTTTTGAATTTATATCAAGTCTAATTTACCAACAATTTATTTTATGATCTGTGCACTTTTTGTCTCATCTAGAAAATCTTGTCCTAGTTTGAGGTCACAAAGAATTTCCCCTATATTCTAGTCTCGTGGTTGTACAGTTTTAGCTTTTTGTTTTGAGTGAATCATTTTAAGTGATTTTTAATATGTTGTAGGGTAAGGATTGAGATTAATTTTTTTTCCTGTGGATATTCATTTGTTCCAGAGCCATTTCTTTGAAAGATCTTCCTTTCCTCATTGAATTACCTTGGCACCATTGTTGTAAATCAATTGATCATATTTGTGAGTCTATTTCTGGACTCTCTATTCTGTCCCATTGATGAATTTGGATGTATTTTATAGTTTGGGTGCCATTATAAATTGATTTTTTGTTTCATTTTAAAATAGACACTATCTTTTTTAAGGACCCTTGTCCTCATCCTTATCTCCTAATCAGAACCTTCACTGATTACATATCAAATAATGTAGAACACTTTCAACCTAACATTGAAGTCCCATCATTATCTAAAATCCTCCTTTACAGATTTATCATTGGCTTCCTGCATTTCCAATAAAATTAATTACTCACTGCTCCAAAAGTATACTCCAAACTTGCATTAAAAAATCAAGGATAGGGTGTAAGCATACAGTGTATCTGTGGATCAGTAAGTAGTAAGGGACCCTGATATAGAAGTAAGACTCAGAGATCAAGCAAATTCTGTGTGGTTTTGGAGGATAAAACTAGAATTAGTGCTGGAAGCCACAAAGTGACTTCAGTGTGATACTTATGATGATACAGTTAGATGATATGGTTAGAGAAATGCAAGGGATGTTCTCAGGAGACCATGAATTCTGTTATTGACCAAATAAGGGCTTGGATGATCACCCATTGAGAACGTTATAAGTGGAATAATGGTGTCTGATGGGGGTTAGACCAGGTCTCCTTTATAAAGCTCCCCTGAGCCCTGAGATTACATAAATATGTTCTCTAAATTCATTAGGTTTTTTAGTCACTAAATATTATTTTCGCAACTAAGAAGAATCTTTTAGCTTTTGCCCCATTTATGTTCCCTAGAGCCAGTTTAATATTTCATTTTATACTTAATTCTTCAACATGTTACTCATGAACTACTGCTGAAATGAGTGGAGGCTCTTTTTTTTTAGAAAAGAAGCTTCCGCAGTAGCATTTCCCATCTGAAGTTCTAGAATCATTCTTCATAAGGTATTATTATTGTATTACTAAATAAGAGAAGGCATTTGTAAATGATTATGCTTGATTATTCTTTGTCACATCCATAAATTATATATTGGGTTCTCCTAGTGGAGTGGATCTAAACTGGTCAGGGCAGCAGGAGGTAACAGCTTTAGCATCTTTCAAAACAATAATTAATTTTCAAAATGCCAAGACCAATTGGCAGTAGTTAACATTGCCGCCAGAGCATAATCGTGGCCTGGATGCCATAGAGACAAGTTGTCTTGTGTTGCCTATAAATGGATTCTCAGAAAACCTAATTTGAAATTACTGCCTTTAATTATACTGCTGTTATAAATAACTTTGATAAAATTCATACAGCTGGCCTCTTGTTTGTTTTTCCCACTTAAATGCACTGTACAGTGTAATCATCTGAAATAAACATCCATTACAAAGAATGCTTCATCTCAAAGAACGTATTATTCTGCTCATCCAGCCAATTGTTATTTTTTCCTCCCCAGCCACATTTCAATCTTGCACCTATTAATGGGATGAACAAATTACCACACTCTCATAATGTACCAACTAGCAAATTAAAACAATTCATTGGTGCTGAATAGGGCCATGCATTTAAAAGATTTTAATTCATTTGTAGCCTAAATTACCATGTTTTCTTTTCTTTTTAAACAGACCCTGCCAACTTAAAAATTGTTGAAAGCCATACTCTTCTCTGAGAAATATAGTTATGTCACTTCCTAAGTAGGAATCCCTATCTTTGAAAGAAAACAGAAGACACATAGAAATGGCTAACAGACACATGAAAAAATGTTCATCATCCTTAGCCATCAGGGAAAATCAAATCAAAACCACATTGAGATACCACCTTACCCCAGTTAGAATGGAAAAATTGACAAGGCAAGAAACAACAAATGTTGGAGAGGTTGTGGAGAAAGGGGAACCCTCTTACACTGTTGGTGGGAATGCAAGTTGGTACAGCCACTTTGGAAAACAGTGTGGAGGTGCCTCAAAAAATTAAAAATAGAGCTACCCTATGACCCAGCAATTGCACTCCTGAGTATTTACCCCAAAGACACAGATGTAGTGAAAAGAAGGGCCATATGCACTCCAATGTCCATAGCAGCAATGTCAGCAATAGCCAAACTGTGGATAGAGCCAAGATGTCCGTCAACAGATGAATGGATAAAGAAGATGTGGTCCATATATACAATGGAATATTACTCAGCCATCAGAAAGGATGAGTACCCAACTTTTACATCAACATGGATGGGACTAGAGGAGATTATGCTAAGTGAAATAAGTCAAGCAGAAAAAGTCAATTATCATATGGTTTCACTTATTTGTGGAACATAAGGAATAGCATGGAGGACCTTAGGAGAAGGAAGGGAAAAATGAAGGGGGAGAAATCGGAGGGAGAGTTGAACCATGAGAGACTATGGACTCTGAGAAACAATCTGAGGGTTTTAGAGCAGAGGTGGTGGGGGGATGGGTTAGCCCGGTGATGGGTATTAAGGAGGGCATGTACTGCATGGAGCACTGGGTGTTATTCGAAAACAATGAATCATGGATCACTGCATCGAAAACTAATGATGTATTAGTTTGTATTGTATTGTAGATGTATTGTATGATGACTAACATAACATAATAAAATAAAATTTAAAAAAAAGACCACAGCAGATTTACTTCCACTTTTTCAAGTTTAAACTCTAGGATAGATCATTTAAAATTGTAAGTTGAGCTATGGAAATGTACAAATCAAAAAAAAAGGGGGGGTATTATGCTGAACGAAATAAGTCAATCAGAGAAAGACATGTATCATATGACCTCACTGATATGAGGAATTCTTAATCTCAGGAAACAAACTGAGGGTTGCTGGAGTGGTGGGGGGTGGGAGGGATGGGGTGGCTGGGTGATAGACACTGGGAAGGGTATGTGCTATGGTGAGTGCTGGGAATTGTATAAGACTGTTGAATCACAGACCTGTACCTCTGAAACAAATGATACATTATATGTTAAAAAAAAGTGGGTTAGCCTGGTGATGGGTATTAAAGAGGGCATATTCTGCATGGAGCACTGGGTGTTATACGCAAACAATGAATCATGGAACACTACATCTAAAACTAATGATGTAATGTATGGGTATTAACATAACAATAAAATTTTTTTTTAAAGTAAATAAATAAATAAAATTTAAAATCATTAAAAAAATGAAAGAAAGAAAACAGAAGACACATCTTTCATTTGATATGCTTTTTAACTCCAAAGTCCAAGGAAAGGACCTCAAAAATTGTATCAAATATTGGCCTCAGTTCATTTATTTTGTAGGAGAGCAGAACTGCCTCTTTTACAGAGGAGAATGGAGCCCTTTCTTCCTGGTTCACTGTGATATAATTGTCATCTCTATCTCCACTGCAATCAGGACAGGATTTACCAAGGTCAGTTCAATGTGGTCCAACTATTACCAAGCTCAGTTGAACTCAATTCAGCTGTTGCCAAGCTCAATACAACCCCACAACTCTTTATTAGCTACAAGGCACCACAAGGCACTATGAAGATTTCCAAAGTGAGTAACACGTGGCCTCTTTACTCAATGTGGAAAAGAAGCAAAAAAGATTAACTGTAGAACATTGTGGCAGTTTGGAAATGGTTAGATGGGAACACAGATGATCAATGCTAGAGCAAGGGTGAAACCATAAAAGAAGTTAAAAGGGTTGTTGGAGTTCAAAGGAGAATGGCTGTTCATAAAGCTGAGAAAATGAGGTAGCCCTTGAGGAAAATTCCATGGCTTCACTTTTGCTGTTTTCTCTACAAAGAGCCGCATAGAAATAGAAGTATGGGACACGTAACTAATGATGTACTGTATGGTGGCTAACTTAATGTAAAAAAATAAAAGAAAAGTATGGGACAGGGCACCTAGGTGGCTCAGTCGGTTAAGCGTCTGCCTTCAGCTTGGGTCATGATCCCATGGTCCTGGGATAGAGTCCCACATCGGGCTCCCTGCTCATCGGGGGGTCTGCTTCTCCCTCTCCCTCTGCCTGTTGCACCCCCTGCTTGTGCTCTCTCTCTCTCAAACAAATAAATAAAATCTTTCTTTTTTAAAGTATGGAACATATTTGGTATTATGATAAATATGGATATGATAATTTTGACAAACAAATAAGCAGGGTATTGCTGGAATCCAGGAATTAAGAGGAGTTAAGGCTGAGATAAATACCAGAAAAGTAGATGGGAGTCAAAACACAAAGGCCCCCAAATCCCAAACTGCCCTCTTTGTATGTATTAAGCAGTCAGGAATCATTGAAGCCTTCTGATCAAGCAAAGGAGATGTCTGGAATTATACCTTAGGAAGATAAATCTTGAAGCTCTGTGGATATACGGATCAAAGACAGCTCCTACATTCTATCTTGTGGGTCGGCATTATGGTAGGAGAATGAGAGGCAGTGAGAGGTCTGAGAATATCTTCCTCTCTCTAGGCAATTAACTGCAACAGGTTGAGGAAAGGGCCAGGACTGGAACTTGATCTTCTTGCAGACTGGGCACCAGACCTGCCACCTAGAGGATATACAACTCAGGAGCATGGGAGATAGTCCAGGCCAGCAAGTGCAAGGGCAACAGCCAGCCAGTTTATCTGATGATAGAGCCCACCCTAAACCTTCAGTGTCTGAGTTTAAGTTCTCACGGGGGCAGGGCCTGGGACAAGGACTTATACCAGTAACTTGTTTGGGAAGTGTTCACTAGGCAACAGGAGTGAGGCAGAAGGAAAGTGAGAGAAAGAAAAGGGGAAGCCAATCGAAGGGTGTAGTAAAGAGGTCACTGATATGGCAACAGGGCTTGATTCCACCAGGATCTCCTTATGAAATGTAAAGAATGTCTCCAAGAATTGACCACCTGAAGGACTGGGGGCTGACGACTTATCCTCCAGCTTCTGCTCCCTTTTGGCAGAGAGCTACCTAGGGGTAACATCTCTGTACTTTGGGCTGTCCTTGTACACAGGCTTTCACAAAGTAACCTCCATTGGTATTTGGCCAAACTGAACCTTCCATTCTCTTTCATGGAAGTTCCCAAGGCAGTTAACAAAGCCAGGCAACTGCATATCCTAATTACCATGGGCCCTTACTATACAAATTCCAGAGCTACTGCTTGCTTCCCCGTCACCTGTGCCTCAGCCAACCCAGTGCTTGTGAGGCTACAGTTCACTAGACATTATCACCATCCCACTTACTACCAGCAAAGAGTTCCCTGTGAAGTTTGATAATGAGTGACCCAGCTCCTACATTCTTTCTTGTGGGTCCGCATTATGGTACTATTTCTGCTACCAACTATCTCTCAGTCTGGGTTCCCCTCAAAGCAGTACTGCTGACAAGACTTTTAGTGCGGTTGGTGTATTTCAGAAGTTACCCCAGGAATCATCAATGAGGAATTAGGAAACATGAGAAAAGAGTGAGTAAAAAGTCAATTTAAGGGTGCATTTTGAAGTCAGTTATGATTCTAATGGGACTCCTGAGAGATATCCAAAGTGTCTTTCTGAATTCTGTATCTGACAGAAAGGATGGATCATTTTTCCACAAGCTTCTGACTCCCATATTTTTGAGTTTGTCCCTAGAGGTATTATTTCCCTTGCACTCAGGCTTGTACAGAGCCAAGTGGGTTTCCATTGTTTTAGGAGTAGAAACTAGGTTGCACTCCCTTGAGATGGGACATTCTCACCAGGAGGTCAGTTGGTGCTCACAAAGGAATTGTTCTCTAGGGCTGCAGTTATCAGAAGTGGACTGAGATGTGACATGGGGTACCAAAGGCAACTGCCTGAATCTGTTTATCTCCCAGGATGTGTACCTTTTACAAGGTAGCTTGGGTACCATGATGGGTCCTCAACTTCTTCACAGAATGGTGTCTATTTATTCCCCCCAAGAGACGTTCCTTCCTCTCAGAATCAGCCTTATCATCTCCTGCTCCCAGGGGTTCAATCTTGACTGCTGCCCAAGCTCATCTTGGATCTGATCTATATCAGTAGGTATGGATGGCTTTTAAGAAGGAGAAAGTGACATGAGCTGGTACTTCAGAACAAATCCCCTGCTGTGCCCTCCCTGCTGACAATCACCGTTCCATCTCTGTTTTCAACTGTCTGTTCCAACAGGATATGTAGGCTGGCATAGCTTGGCCTCTGTAGACCAGTTGGGCCCCACTTGCTGGCTTTCCAGGGCCTTTCAAGGCAAACTCGATTCTGCACCATTAGTTTCTCCTTTAGAAAGGAGAAACTTTCCTTTCTCCTAGATTCTCAAAGAATCTAGCCTCCCTCTAAGCCTCACCCCTAATGTTGTGAATTGCCAAAGGGAGACTTGTCTTTCGTTTTTTTGAAAGGATTTTCAGTTTTTCCCAAAACCTGGTGTGCCAAAAGGAGCATTAAGACAACTTGTCATACCACTCTTTTCTTTTTGTCTGGCCTGCATCTTTCTTAATGCACCATTTCTAATCCACAAGATTATAGACCCAACTTCAAGATTGCTTTCTTCTATATCTGGATTTTGTAATCAGCCAATGCTACAGATGTAGCACAATGTTACACAGTTTCCTAGGGATCCCACATGGACCCCAGGGTGAAGTGTGGTGAATTTTGCACAATACAGGGGGAAAAAACATGTGACTTTCTAAAAGTAATCTCATTCCCTGTATCTTCTTCTTGAGTTCTCCTTATGGCTGATACGGAAAACTTGATTTTTTTTTTTTTTTTCAGAAAAAGATATCAGTCTCTCCCAGTTCAAAACTTCATCACATCCAGTCTTTCAAGGTTTCTTCCCATTATCCCTTCAATTTTCAGAATACACTAGGGCACTGAGCTCTCTTTAGAGTTCTATACACAGGTTTTTACTAGGTTTTTACTGCAGGTTTTACTACTATTGCTAAGGCACCAAGACCTGGTGACTGGCTCTTTGTTACAGTCAAGCAGGGCTCTGATCTTCCAACCTGTTTGAGTTTTCACTGTCATTGCCAGGCCTTTTGCCTGGTAGTCTTTTCTGTGGCCTTCTGTTACAAAGTCCCATTGACTTGTACTCTCGTTGACCCTTGCTTACTTCCCCAGGCTAGCAATCTCAGTTATCTTTCACACACACTCACCAAAGCACAAGACATCTGGATTTCCTCACTCTACCCCATTCTGGAAGAATTGGGAAACTGGCACAGCTGCCTCTGTCACTTCTACCCAACCATGCAGGTGATATATCAGGCACCTCCCTTGCCCACTGAAAAGCTAATCTGAAAGACATTGCAGTCTTTCCAGGGAAAGGAAGAACAAACATCATTCTCCTGGTTTTCCCACAACCATCTCCTGGTGAGGTTTGCATATACCCTGTCCTGCCCCCACCCCTTCTCCCCAAACCATGTTCAACCCAGCGTGGATAAATGGGGAAGGAAGACACTGGAATTTCATCCTTCGTTCTTCTCCCCCTCTCCTGTTCTTCAGCAGCAGGTAGTAGTGAGCAGAGAGTAATTATTCTTCCTGTAAAGTATTGATTTAAAGTCATACCCTTTATCTCCCTACACTATAGGTTGTAGTAAAACTACGCCCTGAAGTCCAAGATCTCTTCTAGATGTATAAACATGAGATTTGAGAACTTAGAAAACACTTTTCTCTCTCAAAAAAATCAAGCTTTCAAGAATATTACCGCTGGAGTCTCAGGAAAAAAAAAACATCTAATGTGAAATTAGAAGTAAAATTGTATCCCCTTTGACCTAAGCCAGTGGTTCTTAACTTTGGCTGCACATTGAGTCAGTGGGGCAGCTTTTAAAAATACTGATGGTCAGGTCCTGTACCCCGGGGTCCATTCTTCAAGAGCTTCTGGAATCAGGCCCAGTTAGAGGTATTTATTTGAAAACTTCCCCAGTGATTCTAATTTTTAGCCAGGATTGAGAATCACTGACCTTAGACTGTTCTGTGTCTTCTCTCTGAATGAGAGGATACCATTGAGCCCACTGTGAGGAGAAAACATGATTTGCTGGGAATGAATAAAAAGAATTCTAATATTTCATGATTAGCATCTGACTACAACTCTTGTACATTCCACAAAGCAGTTATCTGATCAGTGATTTCATGTTACCATCATAACAATTCTTTTACGTAGATACCATGTGAATACATGTAATTCAAGAATGAAAGTGGAATCCAAAGACGCTAAATAAGCAATGACTTTATCACTTAAATATTAGAGAAAAAAATACCAATCCTGATTTTTTATATTAATAGTTATCATTTGTGACATCACCGTTAATATGATTAAAAAGTTGGGGCACGGGAGTGGCTCAATCAGTTGAGTGTCTGACTCTTGGTTTCGGCTCCGATCATGATCAGGGGTTCGTTCGTGAGATCAAACCGCCGCGTTGGGCTCCACGCTCAGCAAAAAGTCTGCTTGAGACTCTCTCTACTTCTCCCTCCACCCCTCCCTGCCACTCTCTCTCTCTCTCTCTCTCAAATAAACAAATCTTTAAAAAGTTACTTTTCCTTTTATTAAAATTAAATTTTTAACTATTATAGAAATCTATAACCTGAAAAATAAAGGTTCTCATAATCCCACCTCACAAAAATAATCACTGCTAATGGTTGGATGTACCCTCCTCCAAATGTGTCCTATTCATATGATAGCATATATCATGAAAGCATTATTTACCCAAGTGAGGTCATACTATATACAGCTTTGAAGCTTAATTTTTCACTTAAAAATATATCCTACACGTGTGCTGTGTGAGCTTGTGTGTGCATGTATGTGGTGTATCTCTTTTCTTAAAATGGCTTATGTATTTCAATGTTAAGAAACTAAACATTTGGGTTGTTTCCAATTTCATATTATGACAAACCATACTATAATGAACATTCTTGTTATAATGAACATATCTTTGGACAATTTTGTAGGTGTTTTAATAAAATTGATTCCTGTGAGTAGAATTTCTGATTTGAATCCCATAGACATTTTCTACCTCATTAAAGTTTACCAAATTGCCCTCCAAATAAGTTGTGCCGATTTACAATTATTTCAACAATATATGGCAATGCTTGGTGTCCCCAACTTTGGCTACACCAGGTATTAATCAATCTTTTTTAATGTGCTGATCTGATAAGTGAAAGTAAATGCCATTGTTAACTGAATTTGCATTTGTTTGCTTATTGAGATGGAGCATCTTTTTGCACGTGGACAAAAGCCATGTGCAGTTCCTCCCCTGTGAACTACCTGTCTGTGTGTCTTACTCATTTTTTCCTAAGATCAACCAATTTCTCTCTTTTTTTTTAATTTGTAAAAAGTCTATGAGTACTATAGAAATTAACTATCTGGCTATCATATATATTATGAAATATGGCATTATTTATGGCTTTGAGTTTTGTCTGGGGTAATGTTGGTGAGTGTATGTATTTCTTTTTTATAAATTAGAAGTTTTTATCTTTTTAATTACCATGCTTAACTGTCTTTTCCTATGTTAATTTTTTATTTTATGTCGTCCCAAGAAAGGGATTCCCTTCCGCAACATTATAAACATACTCAGTTATGTTTCCTTCTCATATTTTTATTTTTATTTTACTACATTTAAGTCTTTTATCCACCTAAACTGCAGTGTAAGCAATAAGAAAGGGATCCAGCTTTACATTTTTCTGAATGACTAGTCATTTCTGCCCATGCTATTTATTTAATAACCTGGTCTTTTCCCACTAATTTGGAATGTAACTTTATTAAGTACTAAGGAATAGAAAGCTAATAGATAGGTAGATGATAGATAGAAGATAGATAGATAGATAGTTTTCCACATACATATTCTCCTAATTTCTAAAGATTCATACTAGGTTTTGATATCTGGTAAAAGTACTCTAACCTCTCATCCCACTTAACTTTAATAAAATTTTTTTCATTGGACATTAAAGATGTTTCCCTGTGTTACTTTTTTCAACTGATTTTTTAAGTAATTTTTATCATACTTAAAAATAAAACAACCAGTTAGGATTATATTGTTTAAACTATCCCTTTTCCAGGGGTGCCTGGGTGGCTCAGTCTGTTAAGCATCTGCCTTCCGCTCAGGTCATGATCCTCGAGTCCCGGGATCGGGCCCCACATCGGGCTCCCTGCTCGGCGGGGGGTCTGCTTCTCCCTCTCCCTTTCCCTCTGCTCCTCCCCCACTTGTGCTCTCTCTCTCTCACTCTTTCTCTCTCATTCTCTCTCAAATAAGTAAATAATAAAAATAAATAAATAAATAAAAAATAAATAAGCTATCCCTTTTCCCAATCCCTGCTGCATCCTGGATATATTGAATCCTAATTCTTTCCCCTGCTTATAATCACTCCTAGACTTTCCAGTTCTCAGCTGCCAAAGTGAGTTTTCTAGTGCCCCAATTTACTCATTTCTATTTGCTGCTGAATATCTATCAGTGACTTTCTATTCCTTTTATGATACAATCCAAAAATTTCAATGTGACATACAGGATCTCTGTCTACTCCTTTATACTGACTTTGTATCATTTCTTATCTCTCTCAACACCCTCCCTCCAGTCATTATAAAACTGGGTTCACATTCACTCTTTCTTGCTCAGACATCATCTCCCATAGGACACTTCCTTTAAATCTCTGCTCCGTTCTACGTGAGGTGCCCTTCCTTCATCAGAACTCCCATTACTAGACTATCATGATAGACAAGACTATATTAAAATTGCTTGTCCATTTGAATCTCTTTTCTACTAAACAAGAAGCTCCTTCAGGATGCTATCTTTTCTTTATTCCCAGAACTCTCCATAGTATCTATTACATAACAGACCTTTAATTCATGTTGCTAAACGAATAAATCTAAAGTCATACAAGCTTGGGTTAATTTTATACCAATCAGCTGGCCAAATAGATTCCACTGTCTTAATTGGGTGCAGGTAGTTTTTCTAGGAAGTGATCCCAGGAAGCACTACAGGCCTGGATAAAGTAAGACAGAGAGAAAGGGGAAATGCCAATAAAGAGGTGTGTTGATAAGCTAGGGTCAACAGGGCCATAATCCAGCTTGGAACCTTTTGAGAAACTACAAGTCATTTTAGAACTATCCTTAAGGAGAATGGAAAATCTAGAGCATTTATCCACTGACTTCAGTCCAAGAGTGGTCCCCAGAGGTTTTAACTTACGCCACACTTCCAGGTTGCACCTGTGTGTAGCCAAGGGCGAGCGCATGGTACCAAAGACCCAGGGTATAGAACCCAAGAGGCACAGGCACTCTAGGGGGAATCAGTCAGCATCCAGGTGAACTCAGAAGAAGGCCAAGGGGATGGGTGGGCATCGATGGCATCTGCTACAGTAGCTGATGTTATAACCTCTGCCCCACCTCCAAACTGAACGTGTATCAACTAATATCAGACATGAACTGTTTGAAGATTCTTGATGCACAGTAAGGATGATTTCTATTTCCTTCAAAATGCTCAAGGCTCGTAGACACAAATGCTATTTGATTCAGTCTCATGGTGGACCAAAAAACCCTCCAAAGGGAAGCTGCATGTTATTATTCATTACCAAAGGGAAGCTGCGTTATTATTCATTACCAAATCACTTTCTCATTGTAGGACATACATTTGCCCAGGCCTGTGAGACAATAAAACTTTTTATTATGATTATGTCTGTTTCAACATCCTTTCCCTGTACAGCTTCATAGAATTGGCTTCAACACGTCATTAAGTAGCCATGGATATCCATTACGATGCTCAACATATTTTGGCTCACTTTTATAGTATTATCAGTGATTTGAGGTCACTTTTGGACTTCATTGCTTTTTTAAAAGAGAATGAGTAGTAAACTTCACTTTATTCAGCGACTGCTGCATGCAGAACTCCCTATTAACCTCAGTGGTTGTATGTGGGATAAGTGTTATGCAATCTAATAAAACTTACTGCTTCCTGCATAGAGTACAGAAATGCTTATATTTGGGGTGCCTGGGTGGCTCAGTTGTTAAGCATCTGCCTTTGGCTCAGGTCATGATCCCAGGGTCCCGGGATCGAGCCCCGCATCGGGCTCCCTGTTCCGCGGGAAGCCTGCTTCTCCCTCTCCCACTCCCTCTGCTCGTGTTCCCTCTCTCGCTGTGTCTCTCTCTGTCAAATAAATAAATAAAATCTTAAAAAAAAAAGAAATGCTTATATTTTACAAAAATTGGCTATATACCTGTTCGATGGATGCAGTTAATCTGAATTTAAAAATTTGAAATAAATGAGTTTTGATAGAAATATTGAAAGATATAACCAAACATGGACTGGTGTTCAAAGATGACATTCAAGTATTTTAAAAATACAGTGTTCATGGATTGGTAGGGAACCCTCCAAAAATACTAAGTCAGAAGTGTGCAGATGTAAATCAGTCTGTGGAGCAAGCTGAGAATGCCATCCTTCCCTCTTGGCCCCCGTGTCCTCTGCCTAGAATATTTTTGATCCCTTCTTTAATAACTCCTGCTTGCCTTTTAGATTAGCTCAAGTCTCATCTCCTATATTAGTTTCCTATGACTCCTTGACAATTTACCACAAACTTCTTGAATTAAAACAGCACTTTATTATCTTATGGTTTTGGAGGTCAAAGTCAAACATGGGTTTCACTGAGCCAAAATCAAGGTGTCAGCAGGGCTGCATTCTTTCTGGAGGGTCTAGCAAAGATCCCATTTTCTAGCCTTTTCCAGCTTCTAGAAGCTATATATAGATATATAGAGAGATATCTATATATATAGATATATATAGATATCTCCTTGGTCAGGGCCCCCCCCCCTTAGTTTCCTCCTGTGTAAAGGAGAAGTGTATTCTCAGGTGGGTAAGAGAACAAACGAAAGGGCAAGATTCCTCATCCCAAACCTCTTGCTCTAACCTACTCCTGAGAAGTAGCACCAACTTCTCAGTTTCCTTACCGATAACATGGAAATAATCACAGCATTTAGCACCCTCGCTTCTGATGAGTATTCATGAACAGACAAATGAAAATTCACTGACAGTGATTGGCACATACTATTCACTCTAAACTGTTAGTTGTTACTATTTCCCCCTGGTGAGATTATTGTGAGGATTTAGGAAACAGTTGATAAAGCCACAGCACGATGCCTGGCACACAGCCAGTTCTCAGCACATTCTATTCTTTGATTTATCACCATCATCTGTATTAAATACAACAGGTTAAAGATGTCAAATTCAGTGAAGAAAATGCGTTTCAAAGGTAGGAGTTTGGTGACATGCATTCAACTCTGTGCTAACAATCTGCCTTATTTCAGGCTCTGTTATTAATAGCCTCAGGACCGTCACAGGGTTAGAAGATACGAAAGGTCAATAAAGTTGTGATGGATGGATTCCATCAGTTTCCATGATGAAATAACAGTAGTAATAACTATAGGCTTTAAAATATTACAAAACATTTCCAAATATATTATCTCATAGAGCCTTGATGTGACTTCATGTGATTCCCAGGCAATATCTAGCAGTCTAATGGCTATTTGATTATTTAGGCTTCCCAGGTTATTATCATCCTTGTCACATAATAGCCTTTACGTCCTTTGTATTATAGAATATTCAGATGTTACCCATTGTTTCCAAGGCAAATGGAGCCATTCCACTCAAATGTTTACAGTAAATAGAACAGAAACTTGTGGAATCATCTTCCTCTCTCATAAATGAAGCAACAGCAAAGTGGTACAGCATCTCAGCTGTTCCAAGTTCCTCAAATAAGTTTTACTTTTGCAAAACAAACCCTCTAACTTCCTATATGCTGTGAGCTGCGTTATGAGCAACATGACAGCCGGCAGCCACGTTTGTTGTAATTTTTTAAATATGTGGAAAAAAAGCAAGATATCGACCATGTATTACCTTAACCAAGATGCCAAATTATCTAACTTGTTTCTCCAGGCAAGCAGTCCAACAACAGGGACAGCTCCCAGGAGCCAGTCAAGATTGTCTGTCTGTCCATCTACTCAGGACATCTGCAGGTAAGTGCTCAGCAAATGATCCTATTTAATCTTGTTTAGACCAATGTTTTGTAGTCTTCTTTTATATTCTGAGACTGTGTGGCTCTTGCCTCTGCCTTACATTGTCCATGGACAATTTATACTGGCTTAATTTTTCCCCCTTTAGTGCTTTTTCTTCATTTGATCTTTATTTACCAACTTCTGGTCCATGCTATCATTTTCATCATTCTCTCTCTCTGTTTTCCTGTGGCTCTCCTCTCCATTCCCATCTCCCATCCTTTGCCTGCTGCTTTGTCTAGATCTGCCATCTTGCATGACATGTCAGAAGATGCATTTGAGCAATGCACCCCTGTCATGGTGCTGAGCCCTGCTAGGAAAGAGTCTGGTAAGAAATCAGTAAAACAGAGGCCTAGGAGGAGGAGGAGGGCCTCTGAGAGATATGAGCCTGCAGAAGAACAAATAAAAGGGAGAAGAAATGATTTTCACCTCCAAATCACAAGCCCCAGATGGAGCGAGCTTTATGCAGACTCTTCAGATTCATCTTCCACAGATGAGATTCACTGGATTCAGGCAAAGAGAAGAGCCCAAGTTAAATTCCGACTGTCACGAAGAAGAAGGAGAAATGGCAATAAGCCATGTGGAAACGTGGATGGGCCTTTTGCTCCTCATGGAATGGATCTGGTAGATGTGGAATCCAAAGGGAAAGAGCAACAAGAGCTGACTGAATGTACAAGTTGCTCTTTAAATCTCTGCAGAGGAAAGGGCACAAGGTGCCAAGAATGCAGTCTTTCCCTGCCACAAGGATCCTTTGAGATTAAGAGATCCTCAAGGGAGCACGAGGAGAGCAAAGGCAGGTACCACCACAGGGATCTGCAGCTCTTGCATCGTCTTGGGCAATATGAAACCATCCAGAAAAGACTTTCAGAAGCCGATTGCAGCACTGATATATTGGCAGTAGCCGAAGGTGGCAAGTATGTGGACGCTGCCGCGTTCCAGGTGAATAACTCTGTGCAGAAGCCTCCTGCCACCTACCATGACGGGTCTGATAATTTAAAAATATGCAGGTCAGTCACTGTAGAGAAAGACTTGATGCCATCCACATGCATTTCTTCCCGCTGTGAGTTAGGCGTGTGTTCAACCTCTCCCCTCAAAACATAACATGTATTCATACTGTTATTTGTCTGATTGTATATAAGGTGATAAAACAAGAAAAGGCAGCTGTGGGAATGGGAAGAAATAATAGGGAAAGCTGTTTGAAAGCTGTTCCAGAATAGAATTAGATGTCCCCTTTACTCTTCCCTCAACTGGATAGTGAGTTATCCTGGTAAATGTACTGACAAGCCAGTTGGGTCTGGTACCCATTCTAGTTAAGACAAGACCGGTGGAGGAAAGATGAGTGAGAGTGTATGAAACCCTAGATCCTTTAATGCAAATTCGGTGAACTGTTAGCATCCTGACAGAAAGATATTCAAGGCTTGGGTTTTTTTAAGGTCAGATTTTTTTTTTTTTTATCAGAAAAATCCCTGCAGTTGGTGCTAATTTGTTCTCCAGTTGTCTGACTCAGCAGGGTATTTCAAGACTGAAAGGCCACAGAAACAGGTCATGGACATATCAGTGGGATTGCTGGAGCCTTCAGGGAAAGAGAACACATCAACTTTAGTGATAATCATGTACTGAAAGGTTTCAACATGTAGATATTTCATAGCTATGAGACTCCTTTCTTGCCATTTTTTCCCAACCGTATACATTTTCAAAATAACTTAAAGTGAATAAGAATTATAGGAATATCCATGCTAGTATGCACAAGTCAGATCATTTTAAACAAAACAGATAGTTTTATGTGTTCATGTTATCCCCTAGTCATTTAAGTTGGTTAAGTTTTGTTGTTTTGTTGCATAATGCTTGGTTGTTTGGGCTTGTTTTACGAAAGTTAAAGTTACTTTATAAAACATGTATGTGTGCCTCCTGCCAATGACGTGACCCCGAGAATGTTGCCAGTATCCATTCAAGACAGGACAAGGAGATTTGAGGCCTGGATGTAAATAATAATAGTTTATTTCTCAGAATGTTTTATAAGATTTTCATAAAATGCTCATTGATTTATTCATTCAAGCACCTGTTATGCATCAATTCTCGGCATTGGAAATGTTACAGTGCCTGAGATTTATATAGTCTCTGACATCTTAGAGCTTACTGTCTAAGGGGGAACGGAGAAACAAAAGAAACTATTTCACAGTTGATGTACAATTACAATTGTGATAAGGACTATGAAAGCCCACAACAAGGAAGCTTCACCTACTCAGAGAGATCAGAGAACTCTCTTAAAAGAGTCAGCCAAGCTGACTGAGGCTCGAGAATGACAGGCATTGATCAAGGAAAGAAACGGGGAGGACCATTCAGGCAGAAAGGGCCACTACACCAAGCCAGGAGGAGGGAAGGAGTTTGGCAATCCAGGGGACTGAAAGTGGGCTGCTGTGGCCAGGGTGTGATGAATGTGGGGAGCAGGTAGTGGAGATGGTGGGGAGAGGTGGAGAGAGCCAGGTACAACATGCTCAGACATCTCAAAGAAGTGACACCATTTGAATTATATATTAATGTAAGTTTCTTGTAATCTTTGGAATATGATTTAAGTGTGACTTTGCTAAAATGTTGGGGTATGGGATAAAACACTATTTCCAGTCTCAACCAAGAACTCCCCACTTACAGCCATCTGTTGTCATTCCCCGAATCTACTTCCAACAAAATTTAATGAAAGAAGCTAGTTGTGGGCTTAATAGTAATTGGAGAAAAAAAGTAATGCTTGCAATTAAAGTCATAGTGGCTGATTCTCCTAACTTAAAAGCACTGCTCTGGAAGAACATTTTCAAAGACAGGATATTTAACTTAGACTTCTATTAATGAAAGTGAGATCGATGGACCTATTCTTATTATTTCTTGCTGTGGGTTGTCATCAAAATACACCCACTAAGCAAATACAGGGACTGTGTATTATACTGGATGCTGAGGGCAAAAAGCAACAAAAGACTTGATTCTTCCTGTTAAGTGGCCTGTTATCTAGTGGGAGAAATTGAACACACATCCGAAAAGATACAAATTCAAGATAGTACAGGGTGAATTAAAACAAAACAAAAGGAATACTGCAGAAATTTGAAGACAGAAAAACTTCTGAGAGCTGGAACAATCTGGAAACCCCATTAAGAGGTAGGATTGGGACCAAGAAAAGTAGAATTAAATTGTCAGAGATGCATGCTGGGCATTCCAGGCACCCAGGGCAGGGGAAACACCATGAGCCCAGACAGAGATGAGGGAATGACACTCTGCACTGAAGAATTTTGTGTGAACTTCTATGACTGGGTTGGAAAGTTTACATAGATAACAACTAAAAAAAAATTTTTTTTAAAGACTTTGTAGAGAAAACATGCATATCTTTCCAAAGAAGATATGTGTTCTCTACATCTTTGTTTTCAAACTGGCTCAATGAGCCTTTGGGTACCAAAGAGCCTGCCTCAGAAGCTGAGAACAGATCAGGGGGATCGTGCTCCCCTTAGCCCATCTTCAGTCACAGAAGTTGCATGTTTATCTCTTGTATATAATGGGGTTCGACATTATCCCTTTAGGAAAAAAAGATTTTGCTGCAAAAAATAATACAGAGCATCCTTTGCTCAATAAAATAGGCCTGATGAAGAATAACATATACATTCACCACGTCCCTGGGGGTGTATTGGGAAAGGAACCTAGATTTAGGAGCACAAGTTGCAGTAAGTTAGAATGTATCCTGC
Source organism: Neomonachus schauinslandi (assembly GCF_002201575.2). Taxonomy (NCBI): domain Eukaryota; kingdom Metazoa; phylum Chordata; class Mammalia; order Carnivora; family Phocidae; genus Neomonachus; species Neomonachus schauinslandi. The sequence goes on from NC_058404.1 coordinate 64,631,708, forward strand.
TTTGAGGTAAGTAGGATTAGGAAGATAAAGGGTAATGAAAGGGAGGAACACATGGTATGCTGTCATTCCATCCAGTGATTGGAAACAATCCTGGTGCTTGGAATTGGTGAGAGCGTAAGACAAAGGAGTCAGGGGTGACTCCACACCTTGGAACTTGGGAGACAGGAAATGCTGCTCTTACTGACAAAGGCAGAAGAGGTCAGAGGGCGGCGGATTGGGAAATACGTGATGAGCTCCATCGTAGGCAGGCTCTTTGTGGTTGCAGTGACATTGCAGGGTCAGCTGTCCAGCACACAGTCTGAGACATGTCCCTGAGGGGCACGAGAGTAGTCACAGCTGGTTCTGTAGAATTGTTCAAGCATTAGTGAACTGTACACAGATCGCCACAAAACAATTGCATATTTGCAATTGTTATTAACATGACATACTAGCACGGGGCAATGGCACAAAGACGCTAATAATGAAAATCTTCTCAAGGCCAGGGAGTTCATATAAATTTGGGTGTCATTCTCAGGCAGGTAACTGTGATGACTGGGAAGTGAATGAAATCTCTGAATGAAATCGTATGCAGGTGGAGGCCTCCAGGTGGACATAGCCTGAGCACCAGGGTCCCCTGTGCAAGGGAGAGAGGCAGCAATTGCCTATGAACTTGCACTCCCGCTGCTTCAGACATGCATGGGCAGAACCAGCCTCGGTCATAACCACAAAGCAGAAAAAGCTCCTAAGCCCTTCCTCCTTTTCTGTTCCTGGCATGGGGCCCCTGCCTGGGCACCCTACACTCTTTCCCACTCTCCTCAAAGCCTTATTCAGAGAAAGTTTCTCTACTAGCCAATTACAGCTCACAGGGAATTTAAGTCATCATGCTGTTACACCCATAGCTGTGTAGTGGGAAAGGCTTTGTCTTTTTTTTTTTTTTTTTAAGATTTTATTCATTTATTTGACAGAGAGAGACATAGCAGGAGAGGGAACACAAGCAGGGGGAGTGGGGGAGAGAGAAGCAGGCTTCTCGCCAAGCAGGGACCCTGATGCAGGGCTGGATCCCAGGACCCTGGGATCATGACCTGAGCCAAGGCAGACGCTTAAGGACTGAGCCACTCAGGCGCCCTGACTTTGCCTTTTTCATAGGAAAAAAGTATTTGAAATATGGATTATATCGTATTGGCCCACGCTCGAAGCTTTTCAATGGCCTCTTCGTTTCCCTTGGTGGCAAGTTCAAAATCTTTTATATGATTTACAAGTCCCTGCATGATGTATCTATCAGATCTGCCTCTCTGGCTTCAACACCCATGACTAATGAAGACCTGTTGGTGCTGGTCTGTCTTCAGTTCCCTGAGAGTGCCCAGGCTTGTCCCTCTCAGGGCCTAGAATGCCTTCACATTACCTTCTCTGCCCTTCATCAGACTAACTCCTAGTCATTCTTTTTTGCTTGAAATGTAATTTCTTTAGGGACACCTTCAAGATGCTCAACACTCAAGTCTCCTGGGAATCCCTTCCATAACATAATTTTTAATTGCTCCATGTGGGTATTGTGGTGGTTGACTGAGCTTTGTTCCAGTGTCCACTGTGCCTGGACCAGTGCCTGGCAGATAGAATATATTCAACATACAGTTTTTGAGTGAACAGATTTAGGGAAAATGAATTTTTCTAAGGGAATTATTCTAACAAGGTGGAATGGTAGCACTATGTGGTAGATTACCTCACCTGCTATGGAACCAACATATAAAGCATACTCTACACCAGCAGTGCTTAAACCTTAGCGGACATTAGCACAGACCACAAGTCTTGTTAAAATACGGATTGTTGGGGGCTCCTGGGTGGCTCAGTCGGTTGGGCGTCTGCCTTCGGCTCAGGTCATGATCCCAGGGTTCTGGGATCAAGCCCCATATCAGGTTCCCTGCTCAGCTGGGAGCTTGCTTCTCCCTCTCCCTCTGCCCCTCCCCACCACCCCCGCCCCCGCACGCAAGCTCGTGCTCTCTCTCTCTCTCTCTAAAATAAATAAATGAGTAAATAAATAAGAAAAGATGAGTTTGGGAAGCATAATTACAGTTTTCTGTCATATTCTATTGAATGCTGACACAAAGTAAAGTTAGGTTACCTTCTTGTAGTTCACCCTGTTGTACCAGTAAGTGCTGGTCATCTTACTAAAACCATAGACTGACAAAGCCCCAACTTTACCAGGAACTCAGAAGTCACGGTTTGCCTATTGTGTCTCTGCAAACCCACTTCCTCATCGCAACAACCCCCATTTTTATCCGTGAGCTCACAAATACCCGGAATTTCTAGTTTTTGACTCTTTTTCTCCTGCATTGATTATACCCAGTCTCTAACCAAGTCCTATCTTTTGTTCCTCCAGATACTGCTTTTGGTCTGTGCTCTCTTTCTCATTGTTAATGTCCCATTTTGATCCTTCTTTACACTTCTGTTCTTTCTCCACATCCACCCTTTAGCCTACTACCTCTTTTGGTCAGGACTCTTTCTACCAGGGTAAAACTGACTGAAACCAATTCAAATGAGCTTAAACAAGAAAGGGATGTATTAGCCACAGACATAGGAAATCCAGGTATACAGATGGCTTCAGAGACTGCAGAGATTCAAACAATGTGGTTCTCCTTCTCTGTGTGTTCTCGTTTTCTTCAACTGCAGGCAAGCTTCCTCTGTACAGTAGAGGGAAGAGACAGTGTGGGCAGAGATAACTTTAGGCTTACATTTTACCAGCCATGACTTAACAGAAAAGAGAAATGTTTTCTTCAAGCAGTTACACATGCAATCCCAGGGATGGAATAGAATTAGCCTGCCCTAGGTCACATCCTTGGGCTAACCACGGTCACCAGTGGTATTGGGCATTATGCCCAGACCAAGTCCTTGGGAAGGAAGGTTGGATTTAAAATGTGACTTTGGCAACCTCTCCAGGACCTTATGAATTGGGGAAAAGACATTTCAGTAAAAAAAAAGAATAACATTAGTACCAGAAAAAGTGGGACAAGAATTCTAAGCAAGAAAAAACAAAACAGTAGCACTCAACTACCATCCAATGCGACTCTCCCTCTTCCCAGTGTTTTTCTCTTCGTCTCCAAATGCCCACATTTAGGTATGTTTCAACACTCATCTCATTTTTATCCTCTCCATAAAGCTTTCCCAAACTACCCTGGTCCACAGTGATCTTTCCTTTCTTCGGATTCCCATAACCTTTTGTAGTTGGGAGCAATTACTTAGAATTTACTTAATTTCCAGCAGCTTCACGTGTGTTAGTTCTCTGTTTCCTATAGACTAAGATCCTTGAAGTAGGAATTATATCTTATCCCTCTTTTGTTCTCTCTATAGTACTCAGAATACAGCAATTGCCCAAAAAGAATTCTTGGAATGGCTTCAAAATTAGAGAATGCTAAAAGAGGAGATGCAAAAGTCATGGGGAACAATGGGAATTGGGTGGTACAGGGTAAAACAAATAAGATATATTTAATTCCATCAATGGCTTATTTAAAAGAGGAAGAGCCCAAAAGTAAATAACTTCTGATAATGTTCTAGTCTAGCTTGGGTTGGATGGTGAGTTTGAAGGTATACTTTATATAGTTTTGCTATAGCCTTCATTATGCATATTCTTATTTTTTTCATTAAGAAAAGTTTTTGAGGAAAATGAGAAAATGGTAAAAATTGTCTATTTTTTGACTTAATTCTTTTTTTTATTATGTTATGTTAATCCCCATACATTACATCATTAGTTTTTGATGCAGTGTTCTATGATTCATTGTTTGCATATAACACCCAGTGTTCCATGCAGAACGTGCCCTCTTTAATACCCATCACCAGGCTAACCCATCCTCCCACCCCAGAACCCTCAGTTTGTTTCTCAGAGTCCATCATCTCTCATGGCTCATCTCCCTTTCTGATTCCCCCCATTCATTCTTCCCCTCCTGCTATCTTCTTCTTCTTCTTCTTCTTTTTTCACATATAATGTATTACTTGTTTCAGAGGTACAGATCTGTGATTCAACATCTTGCACACTTCACAGCGCTCACCATAGCAATACCCTCCCCAATGTCTATCACCCAGTCACCCCATCCCTCCCACCCCCCACCACTCCAGCAACCCTCCGTTTGTTTCCTGAGATTAAGAATTCCTCAGATCTATGAGGTCATATGATACATGTCTTTCTCTGATTGACTTATTTTGCTCAGCATAACACCCTCCAGTTCCATCCACGTCATTGCAAATGGCAAGATTTCATTCCTTTTGATGGCTGCATAATATTCCATTGTATATATATACCACTTCTTCTTTATCCATTCATCTATCGATGGACATCTTGGCTCTTTCCACAGTTTGGCTATTGTGGACAAGGCTGCTATAAACATCAGGGTGCACGTACCCCTTCAGATGCCTACATTTGTATCTTTGGGGTAAATACCCAGTAGTGCAATTGCTGGGTCGTATGGTAGCTCTATTTTCAACTCTTTGAGGAACCTCCATACTGTTTTCCAGAGTGGCTGCACCAACTTGCATTCCCACCAACAGTGTGGGAGGGTTCCCCTTTCTCCACAGCCCTGCCAACATCTGTCATTTCCTGTCTTGTTAATTTTAGCCATTCTGACTGGTGTGAGGTGATATCTCATTGAGGTTTTGATTTGGATTTCCCTGATGCCGAGCAACGTTGAGCACTTTTTCATGTGTCTGTTGGCCATTTGGATGTCTTCTTTGGGAAAATGTCTGCTCATGTCTTCTGCCCATTTCTTGATTGGATCATTTGTTCTTTGGGTGTTGAGTTTCAGAAGTTCTTTATAAATTTTGGATACTAGCCCTTTATCTGATATGTCATTTGCAAATATCTTCTCCCATTCTGTCCGTTGTCTTTTGGTTTTGTTGACTGTTTCTTTTGCTGTGCAAAAGCTTTTTATCTTGATGAAGTCCCAATAGTTCATTTTTGCCCTTGCTTTCCTTGCCTTTGGCGATATTTCTAGGAAAAAGTTGCTGCTGCTGAGGTCAAAGAGGTTGCTGCCTGTGTTCTCCTTTAGGATTTTGATGGACTCCTGTCTCACATTGAGGTCTTTCAACCATTTGGAGTCTATTTTTGTGTGTGGTGTAAGGAAATGGTCCAGTTTCATTCTTCTGCATGGGGCTGTCCAATTTTCCCAACACCATTTGTTGTAGAGACTGTCTTTTTTCCATTGGACATTCTTTCCTGCTTTGTCGAAGATTAGTTGACCATAGAGTTGATGGTCCATTTCTGGGCTCTCTATTCTGTTCCATTGGTCTATGTGTCTCTTTTTGTGCCAGTACCATGCTGTCTTGATGATGACAGCTTTGTAATAGAGCTTGAAGTCCGGAGTTGTGATGCCTCCAGCTTTGCTTTTCTTTTTCAACATTCCTCTGGCTATTTGGGGTCTTTTCTGGTTCCATACAACTTTTAGGATTATCTGTTCCATTTCTTTGAAAAAAGTGGATGGTATTTTGATGGGGATTGCATTGAATGTGTAGATTGCTCTAGGTAGCATTGACATCTTCACAATATTTGTTCTTCCAATCCATGAGCATGGAACGTTTTTCCATTTCTTTGTGTCTTCCTCAATTTCTTTCATGAGTATTTTATAGTTTTCTGAGTACAGATCCTTTGCCTCTTTGGTTAGACTTATGCCTAGGTATCTTATGGTTTTGGGTGCAGTTGTAAATGGGATTGACTCCTTAATTTCTCTTTCTTTTGTCTTGTTGTTGGTGTATAGGAATGCCACTGACTTCTGTGTATTGATTTTATATCCTGCCACTTTACTGAATTCCTGTATGAGTTCTAGCACTTTTGGGGTAGAGTCTTTTAGGTTTTCCACATAAAGTATCATATCATCTGCAAAGCATGAGAGTTTGACTTCTTTTTTGCCAATTTGGATGCCTTTTATTTCTTTTTGTTGTCTGATTGCTGTGGCTAGGACTTCTAATACTATGTTGAATAGCAGTGGTGATAGTGGACATCCCTGCCATGTTCCTGACCTTAGGGGGAAAGCTCTCAGTTTTTCCCCATTGAGAATGATATTCGCTGTGGGTTTTTCATAGATGCCTTTTATGATATTGAGGTATGTACTGTCTATCCCTATACTCTGAAGAGTTTTGTTCAAGAAAGGATGCTGTACTTTGTCAAATGCTTTTTCTGCATCTATTGAGAGGATCATATGGTTCTTGTCCTTTCTTTTATTAATGTATTGTATCACATTGATTGATTTGCGGATGTTGAACCGACCTTGCAGCCCAGGGATAAATCCCACTTGGTCGTGGTTAATAATGACTTGTTTAATTCTTATAGTTTGCAATAACATTACACCAAGTGTGGGAAAATGGAAAGAGAACATTTCTAAAACTCAAAATATTCATAGCATAAAACTACATTCCAAGGACAACACAATCATGCTTTTTGACAAATCACTAGCATTTGTAAGATTTTAATAATAGGCCTGAGATCCTAAGAGAATTATGCTTAAAATAGACCCTTCTTATCCCTGTCATCATATCTGTGTACTCATTTATTCATTCATTCACACAGTGAACAGCTATTTATTGGGAATTTTAATCTGTATCAAGGAGTGTTCTAGAAGCTGGAAATACAATGAAAAATATATTAATGGTCCCATCGCTCATTAACTTATATTCCAGTTAGTAAAACAAATAATTTAAACAGGCAAATGTAAAAAAAAAAAAATCCATGAATGAAGATAAAGTAACACATTGCATCTAATAGAAAAAACAGATTTCCCTGAGAAATTAACAATAAAGAAGAAATCCAAATGAGAGTAAGTTAAGCAGAGAGAAGGGATAACCTGTTCCAGGAAAAGGTATGGCATATATGAACACCCAGAGATGCATGAGATCAGGCATAAAAGGACGTCATTGTGGCCTTGCAGCAAGTAGGAGGAGGGGAACGGTAGTCAACCATGGAATTCTTTATCAACCACAGTTAGGAGTTTAGACTGTGTTTTAATGCCAAGGGTAAATTTCTATGGACTTTTAAGGAAAAAGAATGACACTGTCACCTTAGTGTTCTGGAAGACCACTCAAGCTGCTTTTGGAAAACAGACCGGAGAAGGCAAGACTGAAGGGAAAGGAAACCAATTAGAAAGACACAGATGTGTCCCAGGGAAGAGCCGATGTTGGATGTGAGAATAAAAAGAACTAGATGGAGGGGCGCCTCCGTCGCTCATTCCGTTAAGCTTCCAACTTTTGGTTTCGGCTCAGGTCATGATTTCATGGATCATGTGATCGAGCCCCACCATGGGGCTCCACGCTCATCAGGGAGTCTGCCTGAAGTTTCTCTCCCTCTATCCCATCCCTGGCTCACGGGCATGAGCGCCTCTCTCGTTCTCTTAAATAAATAAATAAATAAATAAATAAATCTTTAAAAAAATAGTTAAAAAAAAGAGAAGTAGACAGGTTTTTTAAGTATTATGAAAGTAAATCAAACAGTATTTGATGATAACTTACATATGTATCTGATCTCAAGTTTCTGATTTAGAAATCAGTAGATTATAGTATCCTTTACTATTAAGAGAACATACTGCTTGAGAGACAGATTTAGAAGGAGGAGATGAGTTCAGTTTTATACATAATAGTTTGAGGCACAAGACAACTATCCAAAGAGAGATATCCAGAAGAGTTCAGAAGAGGCATTTTCAACTTTACATGAAGATTAGGAAGTCTTGGGCATGTAAGTGGTGATTGTCAAGATCTCCAATGGAAAATTTGTAAACAGAGCAGATGAGGACATGAAAAACCCTGGGGAATAGCAGCATTTAACAGCCTGAAAGAAGAGAAGAGGCCAGCAGAGAGAAGAAAGAGAATGGCCAAAGAGACAAATGAAAACACAGGACTGTATGAAGGAGAGAGAGAAGGTAACAAATAGAGGAAGAGATGAATTCAGAGAGTCTCTGAGCTCAGAGAGAGAAAGAGAAGTTGATGATGAAGAAAACTGATCAGAATGTTTTTTTCTTAAGGTCCCACAGAAAAGGTAAGAAAGGATGGGACCCAAAGCCCAAAATAAAAGGATTGCCATGGCAAGGAAAATAAGTATGATTTTCTTTGCAATAGAAGTAAAAGAGGAAATGACAGATGCAGGGACAAATGTAGATCTACAGATTATAAACAGATATTTTATATACAGATACAGATATTTTATATACAAATACAGATATTTCTTTTTGATGGCCTTATATTTGATGGCCTTGTATATATTTATTTTATATACAGATACAGATTTTTATATACAGATACAGATATTTTATATACAAATACAGATATTTATTTTTGATGGCCTTTTAGAGCAAGGGGGTTGGTTGCAGGGTCATACATCAGTGCAATTTGAATTTCAGATAACAAGAAATAATTTTTCATTGGGACAAACACATACTAAAAAAGTATTCATTGTTTATCTGAAATTCAAATTTAACTAGGTATCCCGTATATTTTTGTTAAGTATAGCAGTGCTAAGCATAGCAAGATAGAAAAGCATTGTTGGAAGTCCTGTTGAGGTCCATAACTATGAGTTCATGTGGCCACAGATGGCAGGAAGTGTAACTTCCATCTACAGTACATCATTTAAATGCAAATACAACCAAAGAAGGCAATTGAACTTGGACCTAAGGGAGTGACGTTATGAAACATCTAGATTTCACATTTAGCACAGTTTGATATATGTTTCCCAATGTATCTCCAGAATAAATTGGAAATTTATAAACTGAGACAAATATGCTTTACAAATAAGATTTTTTTAAGACTTTATTTATTTATTTATTTGAGAGAGAGAGAACACACAGAGGGAGAGTGAGAGGGAAAAGCAGATTCCCTGCTGAGCAGAGAGCCCAATGACCTGGACCCTGAGACCATGACCTGAGCCGAAGGCAGATGCTTAACCAACTGAGCCACTCAGGCATCCCAATTTTTAAAGTAAAATAACATTTCCGTTGGTAATTGTGCTCTCTATATTTATTTAGAGAAAAAAAAACATACTTTTTTTTTACCTTAACCTTTCAGATAATTATTATAGCATTGGGAAGGGTGGGTTCATTAATTCATAGATCATCTAGGTTACTCTCCAATCTGATCTTTGAAGACCTTGGAACATCAGCACACATTATTATCTCTCTCTTCCTTGAACATACTATTTCCTGGGACAGCCTCTTTCTTTTTAGAATCTTTAATTGTGAAAACATCCTTTCTAATATTGAATCAGCCTATGTCCTTGTATTTTCTCCCTCTTAGTCCTAGATTTATATTCATTCAGTAACAGATTTTAAAAATTTTTTAATGTATTATGTTACTTCTTTATGTTACTTTTTCTGTACAAATATGAGGCTGACATTCTATTGTCAAAGTCCATTCCATGAGTAAAAAATCAGCTGTTCAGAGTTTTCAGTACTCAGGTGAGAAAGGTCTCCTAAGTGACCTAATGAGAATCATTTATTTCCAAGAGGTAACAGACTCTTAAGAAAGTTCATAAATTTATTCTTTTCCTTAGGCTTTGCCTTTGTTTTGCTGAGTCTTATAGGAATTCACACTAATCTTTCTCCTGTTCATTTTAATAACAGCTGAGTTGGTAGGAAATGCAGATGTGAACACTGGTGGTTAGTAACCTGTCATGGGGCAATTCATTGTGATTACTCAACATTGAGTCACCAAGTCTCACTTTCAACTCTTGCTTTCTCTCTACTGGGAGGGGTCAAACTTGGAAAAGGTAAAATGGCTCTCTCCTTACATATGTGATCAAAAAATGAGAAAAATGGCTGTGTATTGCAAATGTATGCATTACTAGTATGATAGTGTTATAGAACTAATTTCTTTCTTTGAAATGAATAATTATGTTTACTGTGGCCCTCAGCAAAAATTCAGATATACACCATGCTACTTTATTCTAAGGAGTAAAGGGTTCTCCAACAAAGAAAAAGTTAATTAGCACCACATTCTAATGTTATGAGTGTGTGGTGTGATTTCATATAGTCTTTCAGCATTTATCCAAGTAATTTATATTTTGAATGAAAAAAAGCTATGAATTAAGGCACTGATATTTATACACACACATGAAATCTATGAGAAAAATAACTTGAAAGGCTTACAGAAATGGCATTTTATATATTTTTTTAAACATATATCTTCCAAAGACATGCCTTGATCTTAGCAAGGTTTTTTCGTCCTGATTGTTCTCAATTTGGGAGTTAATCTGTCCAGGAGTGGAATGACAGTGTCATCAATAATACTGATTGCCTTGACTAGTAGATTATCAAAAACCAAGCAGATTGATTAATAGTATTCTAATTTGGCTAAATAGGTCACTCTGATTTTTGAAAATAGCATGTATTCTGTAGACCAATTATTTAACAAGTTGTACTTTTAGAAAAGAAAAAAAATATGGACATTTCTCTACCTATAAAACTGTCTTCAAGTAAATTTGAAGATTAAGCAGGAATTTTCCAACCTCAGGAAACTTCAGGCAAAAATAGAAGTATGGTGCTCCTTCAGACAGATAAGTCAGTATTCACATATTATAGAACTGTTTACACTGTACTACATTTATCTTTTGTTTGTTTATTTCTAAGTTTGTTAAATACCAATTATACCAAAGTGCAAAATACTGAATAAGAAAAAAATACCAATTAGGTAGAGTTTATCTACTTCTTAATTTAAGAACAATATGTGTTCAGGGTTATAGTTACTTTGAACTATGTGCTTTGTTTTATGAACTTTTATCTATCCGGCAATGTGCAAATTCTTCTCTGCCTCAAGACAAAAAAAAAAAGAACAGCACTCAGTGTCTTCTCTAACTTATACAAATTCGTTTTTAAACATATATATATATGTGTGTGTTTATATGCATATATATATATATGTAAACAGAAAATGAACACTGTATATAAACTGATGAATACTGGGTACGGGGCTTGTTGCTACCAAATCATGATTTATATCTGAGAATTTATTTATAGTGTGAACATTTTCTCCGTTTCTAATTACCATGTTTAGGTTCTCATCTTCCTCATAACCATTGCGGAGTAGTTATGCATTCATTTCAAATCTTCTGCAGGCATCCTCAAACATAGGCAGATTTAAACACCAGTGTCTAATTGGGTTCAGAAATTAAAATGCCCCTGGAATAGCCTGGCTGACTTGTCTTTGGTTGGTAGTGCTCTGACAGCCTTAAACTCAGCCTGATATTCTCCTTGCCTCCGCTGTCAGATACAAGGAGGACTTGAGGAGTCTATTAATTCCCCTTCGCTCACTTCCAGGTCTATGCAGAACTGAAGATGCCATAATACAGGAGTTCCTGTGTTTGGAAAGCTTCTTGGAGATGGCTTTTACTTTAGACATTATGCTGCAAACCTTCTTCTTTCCTTCATGGTTATCTAACAAGTGATCATGAAACCTTTCTATTTCCTGCTTAACCTGTACCCCTTTTGTTCTTATATGGCCCCTCAGAGCCTCACCTTCATAAATTCTGATATCTTTATTTTAAAGGTATTTTGATCTGAGCTAGCTCACAACTCTCACAGGGTATAATCAAATTAAAATGTTTTGCCACACTCTACAATAGTAACACTGGAGAAAATAAAGGTGGAATGAAGGAAGAAAAATAAGTAACTAGAATGAAATAGGAGTCATAGACCTGTCAGAATGTTCCATGCATTAGAGGAGTCTTGATTCCAATCAGCATTTGGAAGCCTCAAAATTCTACCAGTTCGAACTAGAAAGAACCAGAGAGATCACTTCACCCAGTGGTTCTCAATCTGGGCTGCATATTAGACTCACCTGGTAAGTTTTAAAAAAAAAAAGTTCCTGCCAGTATCCCCCTGGAAGGGAGGTCTCAACATAGTACATTTTAAAAAGCATCCTAGATTATTTTCATGAGCAGCCAGGGCTGAGAATCACTGATTGTTTAGCCCAATCTCAGGTGAACAAATTGATGCCCAGAAGATACATATATTGCAAGAACCATACTTTGGGCAGGAGGTCACTTGGCAGCACTTGTAAAACCTGGAAACACTAGAATGGAGCCTGGGGGTGAACAACTGGTACAGATTCTTTCCTTTCAGCTCTTCAAGTCATTTGGGAAAGTGGTTCTGAAACTTAACAAGTTTATTGGTGGAAATAGAAGGTGCAGTTGCTTTTTACAATTTTCATTTTGGATCAAACCTCAAATTTCTCATCTAGCTGCAATTCACTTTCAAATGACACTATAGAAGAAGCAAACAAACAAACCACAAAATCCTTGGTTCTCAAAGTATCGTCCCTGCACCAGGAGCATCAGAATCACGTGGGAACTTGTTAAAATGCAAATTATTGGACCCCAACCAGACCTGTTGAATGAAAACTCTAGGAGTAAGTCCCAGCTATCTATTTTAACTGGACCGCTATGAGAGTCTGATGCATGCTGAAATTTGAGAACCTCTGAAGTGGAAGCTACAGATGAGAAAACAGGCAATTGTAATACAAGGCAGGGTGTTCATGCTGCAATGGGTAAATACAAGGAGTTCGGGAGTATAAGGAAACAGCCTGATGCAAGTATGTACATCAGGGACAGCAAAACACAAAGCAAATAAAGGAGTTGATATATGTTTGTGCTTGATGATTTTCTATTTCCTTTCTTTAATGACTTGACATACTGTATATATATTGATATATGTGTATACATGTATGTAAACATATACGAGTGTGTGTATACACATTTACACACAGGTGTGCATGCACACACACACACAAATACACACACTCCAAAAGAATAAATTAGGAAATTGAGAAAAATCAGAACACACGAAAATAAGGGTAGAAAAATACTAACTCTGCAGAAATGCTTATATGGAGATTTCCTACAAACTTAATTTTCATAGGCACAGTGGCCAAAGCAAAGGAACAGGTTTCAGATGAGACACAACTTCTGTTAGTAATGAGGAATGACTAAGCAAAATTTCTTTCATGAGTCATTATAATGAGAACATTTCGATATAGTGAATGATGTCCCTGGCTCCCTGCATGTAATGAATATGTTCCACAGAGGTCCACTTCCTTTGACAACTGAGGGTTGGCAGAGGACAAGGTTAAGGTCATATTATAAAAACTAGAGAGCTGCATTAAGTGTTTAAAAGGATGGCTTCTTCAACTCCAAAACTCTAAGACGCTCAGTATTTGTGGGGGAAAGAAATGTCATAGAAGCAAATTATCTGTATCCACTGGCAGCCTGCACTTTTTCTTGATAAATAGCTCAAGATCCATTCATTCTTGTGTAACCGCTTAATTTCCCATGACATATAATAACTTGAACATTCTTGCAAGGATGATTTTTAAAATTATATCATGCTTGGTTTTATTTTGTTCTGTTTCATTTTCATTTTAGTCTTAAATAAAATGTGCTACTTATTACAAGAGCCTATTGACTTTATAAGAAATACAAAGATGGATCAACAAAGTCATGACTAACATATTTTTTTTATCATTTTGCATGACCTACATACAATGTAGTGGAGAAGAGAAAATTTGGGGTAAAATGATCTGGAATTTGCTTAAAAGCCTCAAGAAGAATAGAAAAAAGAAAAAAAAAGAGTATATGTTTCTTCTTTCTCACCACCTCCACCCACCTTCCCAAACGCTGAGCTAAAGTAACCAAGTATAACCATAGGCTAATGCCACCCAGTTAAAAGAGCATTTGTATCAATTCCCCACCTGATCTCAGAGCCACATCCTTTAGCATCACTCGGGAGTCATCTTAGCCCAAATTCCACTCTGTGAAAAAATAAGGTTCACAAATGTGTTTAGGTTTTATAGCCTCTTCATGCCTTTGCCAGTAGTAAGTTTGCATGCAGATTACTTTTCAATATATTTGTCATAATGATATGCTGAGTAATGTAGATGGACTTTTTGGGCTCCATTTGGAACTATTTCATTTCTTTACTTTTTGTTAATGCCATTAAGGAATCAAGTACAGAAATCAGCAAACTCTGTGCCTCACTAATATAATGTGAATATTCATTATGGTATGAAATGTATACACTTCTGTTTCTAACATATATGTATATGTGCGTATATATGTAGTAGATATACAGTCGTCTATGACTGTCAAAGCTCTTATGACGACACTCAAGTAAAATGCTATTTTTGTGAAATCAAACTGAAGATATTATCAGTCTGTATTCATCATGTACTTTTTTAGAGGCGGGGGAGGGGCAGTGAGAGAGGGAGAAAGAGAGTCTTAAGCTAGCTCCACAGCCAGCATGGAGCCCGGCATGGGGCTTGATCTCAAGACCCTAAGATTATGACCTAAGCCAAAATCAAGAGTCAGACGCTTAACTAACTGAGCCACCCAGGCAACCCTCTCACCATGTACTTCTTTAGAGAATAGCCACAGTAAGATGCTGTTTGAAAATTAAAATATAATTTGAAAATAAAAAGCAACTTTCCTTACAGTAACAATCAAGAGGTTTTTAAATATTAAGCCCAGAACTGTACCTTCTTTCATGCTCTATGCATCAGAAAAAAAAAAAAAGATACAGTTTCCATCAATATCAAGAAAGCAGAGGAATGTTACTGTTGTTTCATGTTATGTATCAGCTATAAATCATCAAAAACTAAAATAAACCAGGAGTTAGTCATGACAGCAATCAACTCTATTTTATTTATCTCACATCATGTTTAGTGCAACACCATACTTGAGGTTTTTACTTTTGCACGTGCATTTTTGCATTTCCATTTGCATTTTTTCACTTTTGTAGTTTGTGCATGAAAAAAGTTCTACTTTACCTTTCATCAAACTCCATGTTGAAGATATACATTTAACATTTTTTTATTGTTTTTGTCTTCAAATAAAGACAGCTGCTTCAGAGACATTTGAAAAGGCAAAGAGGGGAAGGAGCCTGGGTGGCTCAGTCAGTTAAGCATCTGCCTTTGGCTCAGGTCATGATCCTAGGGTCCTGGGATTGAACCCCATGTCAGGCTTCCTGCTCAGGGGGGAGCCTGCTCCTCTCTCTCACTTGTGCTCTCGCTTGCTCTCTCTCTCTTTCTCTCTCGCTCTCATATGAATAAATCTTTGAAAAAGCAAAAAGGGAAAGGAGATGCAAAATGATTGCATCTGGCATACATAATTAATGAAATTCATTTATATTGAGTGTGGAGGAAAAATGATACCAATTTATCAGTTAGATTATTTCACAGGGAAAAATTCTGCTCAAAAAAAATAAAAAAGATCAAAAGGTGATGAAATTACAGGAATACAAAATGAAGGCCAGGCACTGAGAAAGACCCAATGGACAGTGATGAGCATTGAGAAAGTTGAAACACATCCACAGATGAACACACTCACATCCAGGCAGGTGAAAATGCTAATGATGCAGCAGGAGAGACCTCTTTCAGTTCTAAGGAACTGAAGCAGAATTATCATACACCAAAATGGAATGTGTGAATATGCATACTTGAGTAGATCAGAGATGTATACCATAGCTCTATGAAGTATCAAGTTTTATATACTTAGAATTTAGATAATACAAGATATCTGTGGTGTTGGTATAGATGTCAGGGTGGAGGTGGGGGACAAACCATTCTTAACACTTTCTGTCCTTCCAGGGAATAAGTATACTGGGTACAGACTGCAGATGTTCACTGATAGGGTTAACACCTGCAAGTTTGTATTTCTGTTAAAATATAAATGACAGTTAGTGGAAATCCTTTGGTTACTGCATAACTAAAATGTTACAAAGGCTACTCCTGGAGAGAGACAAATCAAAAAAACAGACTCTTAACTATAGAGAACTAACTGACGGTTACCAGAGGGGAGGTTGGATGGGGGAAATAAGTGAAAGGGTTAAGAGTACACTTACGGTGATGAGCACTGAGTAATGTATAGAATTGTTGAATCACTGTATTATACAACAGAGACTAATATAATACTTATGTTAACTACACTAGAATTAAAATTAAAAACCTTAAAAAATGAAAAACAACTAAAATAATGAGATTTTCAAGCTTTTTATAAGACAAAGGAGGTGAAGGCTGCTCCTAAACCTGGACAGGAAGGGAACAGGAAAACAATTCACATTTACTGATAATAAGACATAGCACTTTTCCAAATTGTTCAAATATATAAGTCTATCAAGCATTCATGAATTTGTTAACTTACTAGGGGATGAGAAAAAGCAAGTGAAGCAGAATTGGAAAATTATTCTTAGATCTTTATATTTTTGGCTTATTTTAATATTTCTTTTAGTGAGTACTATAGTAGTTGTGGTTATTGTAAAGAAAATTAAAAATAGAGGAAACTATTCTAATTTAAACTTAATTACCTGCCTAGATAATCATTATTTAGATTTTGATACGTTTCCTTCTAATCTTTTTTATGCATATAATTTTTAATAGGATTATACTATGTTTTCAGTTATTTCTGTTAATGACAAGGTATAAAGTTCATACACAAAACTTTTGGAAAAAAACTTATTTTTGTCTAAGTGGAAATTCTGTTCCTGTCAGAATTCTGAATGAATAAAATTTTTATGATTTTATTTTTATAAGATACTTTAATTTGGGTCCACAAAACTGTGCTATGATTGAGAAACAGATGGTTGGAACAATGAAGTGGTATAAGAATCATCCTGGACATACTACACACTAGGAAAATATGAATTAGAAAGAGGAAGTAAGAAACCACATTATTAGTTATATATTTGTCATTCTACTACTAGGTGGAAAACTATATTGCAAATATAATTACTACTTGAAATAATTATGTGTTATTGGTAATTCTACCGCTATTTGGAAAAAATAGCCTTCCAATATGATTATGCATTGAAATATCTCACATCCAGAATGTGAAACTACTTCCCTCTGTTTTTCAAAATGACTGTCCCATGCAATGTAACTAAGTTAAAAATTAAATCACAAACATGATGGTTTCTAAGTGGTACTGTGATGACAAACAAATGCTCAGAGGCCCTGTAGATAGATGAATCTCGAACATCTGTCCCGAGAAGTTTTAATTTAAACCCTAAAGCCAGTTCGTTTGTCTTTTACTCCCATTGTCCCACAGTTCATCCCCACCTCCCTTACCCAAATTAGTGAAGTTTCCCCAACTTTACTTGTATAGTATCTCTTGTTCTCTTCCTCCATTCTCCCAACTATTACTCTGGTTCTTGTTCTTACTACTGTTGATTTTGACTATTATCATATTCCCTTCTTCTTCTTTCAGATCTTTGAGGTAACACAGCCAGATTAATCTTACTAATAATCCTACTTTCTTACGCAAATTTTTTAGTGAGTTCTCACTCCAACTGAATACACTTAAAGCTATTTATGTGTGTGCCTGTGTGTGTGTATGGTGCCAACACACTTACTTGCCCGTTCAGAAGAATTCATATGCAGAAGCATATTTCTCATTCATTCAGTGCTTTCTTGGTTATCTGTAAAAATTACCTGTTCTGTCAATTATCCATGGCAACTTGAGAATTCCTTTGATGTAAGGCTCAGCCAGGTAAGATTAATAAGTGGACAAAAAATGGTTGAGAGTGAGGTTACAAGGATTCAGAGACTTAGCAATCACAAAGAAGTGCTATCACAAAATCAATTTGAATTAAGAATCTCTGCCACATGCAGAAAAGAAAAAGACTAAACAGTTATAGTGATTTTTCTGGTAG
The DNA here is from genome assembly GCF_002201575.2 of Neomonachus schauinslandi. Taxonomy (NCBI): domain Eukaryota; kingdom Metazoa; phylum Chordata; class Mammalia; order Carnivora; family Phocidae; genus Neomonachus; species Neomonachus schauinslandi. The sequence continues at coordinate 64,649,338 of NC_058404.1, forward strand.
TTCTGTTATGATGTAAAGTACAAAAGCCATACTCTGCATCTGACCAAATAGATATCTTTGGTTATATCTAAACAGAAAACAAATAAGTATATATTTTATCTTTCCTGTCCCATCAGTCAATGCATGCAGCTGATAACTTTAAGAATATCTGCGTAGAAGTATCTCTAGTTAACAACAACAACAAGAAAGTATCTCTAGTTTAATTTTATCAATTTTACAAACAAGCCAAAAAGATCTCAAAGCTGACATAAAATGACTGTGACATGTGTGAGAATGTAGAGAAAATCATTGCATCGGTATCCTCATTCAACATTTATTATCTATTTATTCATCTGTATGTCACCAAAATTATAAGGTAGGATCTGGAAAGATAAATACTGCGGGGGAAAATTGATTCTTTCATCCAGAAGTTAGATTGTACTCTGAGCTCACCAACAGAGTAAGGACGGGGCAGCAAAGTAATGGTTAACAGGGGAGGGATTATCCCGGAAGGGCAGAATCCATCTTTGGGTCTCTTCTGACTTGGAGGATTTGGACAGTTTGAGTTGATCCTAAGACTAATGAGAAAGATCTATTCTGTTGTTGGATACACTTGGGGCTGGGACTCTTGGGGACTATACATGTTAGTACATGGGAGAGAAATCTGATGTACTCCAAGAACCCAAGGAAACTTTCCAGAAAGTCCTCAAAGAGGACCCAGCCCATCATGAGACTAAATCCATGGGCTATGTAGGACAGACAAGTCCCTGTGAGAATCTTTGAACCCAGTCAGTGTTTAAACTCCTGGTATCAAGAGGATCAAACCATCACCAGAATGGTGATGGCAGCTGCAGGAAGAGAAATTCAGATGGAATCTTCCCAATCCATTGCAGCTCACACAACCAAAATACCTATAAATTCAAATAAGAACTGGCCTCCCTGCTTCCATTATTGGTGCAGCAAGGTGATCATTATCTTTCTCCACTGTTTTCCATCTGTGTGAAGAAAATGTGGCTGATGAGTTGCAACTTTGTATCAGCTCCAGGATCAAGTCAGCAGCCAGGAACCTTGCTATGTCATTGTCTTTGTTGTTGATCATTCCCTACAGCTCTGTGCAGATGGTCTGAGGTTTTGAACAAGTCAGTGATGACAAATTCGGGCATGAAATTAAACTCAGGAAGTCATGCTATGTACCAAGTTTTTCTGATTTGAAAATATTCCTTTCAGAAAACAAAACACTTTAAAAAATCACTTGTGTGTGAAGAATTGTCACTCACCTGTAGATGTCAAAAAGATTGTCTAACAGATTCAGAATGACCGATTTTCTGATTCCAAAAATTGTATTAGCTATCCATAGAATATTTTTCTTTTTATGTCATAATTGTATTTTTAATTAGAGTTTTCAAGATATTCTTAATCTCAGGCTGAATGGTAGGTAGCTTAAAGAAAATTTGAGAAATCCGATTTGTAAGTTTCTTTTAATTCCAAAAATGTATGCTGATTCCACATCAGTAAGAGTTGGTGGAAACATTTGATAGTAAGAATAATATTAAATAGTGTCCATCTTCTCTCTTATTAAGTAAGAGTTACTTCTCCTTTCTACTTGCTTGACTTCCTCTGATGCTCAGATAGGATATAAAATTGGTTCACCTCAGTTTAGTTCCTCAAATGCAAATTAAAGAGTGCATGGTATATGTAAGGATCATACACTTCTCACTTTCATTGTAAGTGAATTTTCCGGAAACATAAACACAACACTGGCACTGGGTAACAAGTTCTGAGAATTGCCAAATCATTTCACTAAGCTATCTCTTTTGATCTCTGCTCCATACACGTTTAAATAATAGCATTCCCAGTCCCTTTCTGGTCCAGTAATTAGCCATTTTTACCCTGACTTTTTAACACTCTTCTCACTTAAATTACTCTTAGCATCATGCTGTACAAAGAAAATCCTACCCCCAAAATTAATAAACCTAGAACTTATCTAAGTCATAATACCAGAACTTGCATAGATGAAATAATTAACAAACAACAAAGACCAGATCTGTGTAGTATAGGATTTAAGAGCAATGAAATCTCAAGAAATGGAGGGAGCATTGTAGGGAAAAAAGATCTAGAGGCTGTTTCATTAAGGGTGTGAGTCTTAGAATAGCTTAAACTTAGATGAGGTTATTATCAAGAGAGGGCAGATATCACAGGTACGAGATCATATTTGAGGAAATTCCCAGAGGCAGATATTCCCAGAGTGCAATAGGCTGAGGAAATAACCATCTCAACATAGATTGAAAAAATATTATTTAACCTTTATCGATCACTTAGTTTAATCTTAATAAACAATCCTATGAAGTGTAGACACTACTGTTTTCCTACTTTATTGATTAAGACCTTGAAAACACAAGAGATTAAGTAATTTAACATAGGCAGAACCATGATTCTAATGCTGATTTGTACTTTTAACTACCACACCAGTGTTCCCCAACATTCTTCACATCATGACACCTGTAGAACATGATAACATTTCTAAATCAATGAGGGTTAATGGACAATACACCCAGTACCCTTTACCTAGCCTCCAGGCTGATAGAAATCAAGATCTTGGCATGGGGGGAACTGATCTGTGGCAAAACCCACAGCTTATCAGGTGGTAAATTTTGTACTATGCTACTATACCTGTATGTTGGGAAGTAGTGGGAAATACAGCAGGAGAGGTAAGATAAATACAAATTATGAAAGGTCATATGAAAACCAGGTGAAGTCATTTGGATTCTATTTGATTGATGATAGAGTTCTTGAAGAGTAACAGTATTTTAAGAACCTCTGAATAACTGTGTTTTGAGAATGATTTGAAAAGAGCAACATCTTAAAGACAGTTCATGTACCTGTTGGCCAGTCAAAACTACTAGGAGATGGTAGTAAGAATGAAAAGAAAGAAGATGCGGAAAACTGAGTCTAAAGTATATGGAAGGCTCCAAGATAAAGGCAAGCTGAGAATGGGATACTGATGGAATAGCATCTTAGGGAAGAAAAGCTAGTTTGAGAGATGGTGAGATATAGGAAGCATTAAGTGGGAAACCCCATTAATGGAGTTAGAGAACTAGCTGCAGTTTCTTGCTATCAGAGAGGTAGAGGTTGGTTTTGGAGATAAGTGTTTTAAAACCACAAGCCTAGGAGTAATGCTGGAAGTTGAAGTACAAAACTCCCAAGACAAGCAGAGGGGAAATGCTGACAAAGAAATAGTGGCAGGAGGGAGGGAGTAGAAATCAGTCTATGGGAAAGAAAAAATAACAGAATTGCAACATTAGAAAAGAACTTTGAGGTCATGTTTTTAATTACCCTTGCATGAGCTCCTTTTACACTATGCCTGCCATATAAAGACCCTACTTATATCTGAGTACTTTCAATGATGGGAAATTTGCACTGTCCTGGGGTAACACATTCCATCTTTGGAAAGCGCTGTGTGTGTGTGTGTGTGTGTGTGTGAATTTTAGGGAAATTTGTTTCCTTTAACTTCTACTCACTGGATCTAGTGGGACAGAACAAGATCAGCTACCATTTCATGCAATGGTTTTTCACATATCTAAACACAGCTGTCATGTAATTTCCCCTTCCTTGCTTTTTTTTTCCCCCCTCCAAAATGTGAAATATGGTAGTCAGTAGTTCTCTGTATTTGTCCCAAAATTACTGCACTCATATTTTGTTTTTTATTTTTATAGTTGATGTATTAACTATATTAGTTTCAGGTGTACAACAATGATTTGATATTTGTATGTATTGTGAAAAGATCACAATAAGTCTAGTTAACATCCTACACTCATACTTTAAAAGGTGTCCCTTTGACCTATAATTTTGAATTCATGGAAGAGGTTTAGCCATGAATTCAGATCTGTTGAATTCTATATTATTTCCCTGCTATCTCTCACCATGATATCTCACCTACCAAATCATATCATATTCTCATCTCACTTAGCATTTCTTACCTTCCCAGGCTCCAGAATCCTAACATCTTTGGTCTGTTCTTCATAAGTAGTCACTGTTTGATCCCTACAATCATCTTATATGCCCTTCTAATTCCACTTTTCCCAACTTCAAGGCTAGTAGTCACAAAAGCCACAAAGGGAAAAGTTTCAAGAAGGAGGGGTTAGGCTACAATAAAAAAAAAAAATGAGGAAAAATGAAGAATAGGAAAGGTTTTCAGACCTGACTGTAAGAAGGGTGTTGGTAGCTTAGCAGAAAACTAGTCTCAGTGGTGAGGTAGATATCCCTTTCTTATATCACAGTTCTTTTTTTTTTTTTTAAGATTTTATTTATTTATTTGACAGAGAGAGACACAGCGAGAGAGGGAACACAAGCAGGGGGAGTAGGAGAGGGAGAAGCAGGCTCCCTGCGGAGCAGGGAGCCCGATGTGGGACTCGATCCCGGGACCCTGGGATCATGACTTGAGCCGAAGGCAGTCGCTTAACTGACTGAGCCACCCAGGCGCCCTATATCACAGTTATTCGAGGTGAAAAAAGACAGAGTCCTACAAACTGAAATGCACACACGAAAAATTGAGTTTGCTTTTATAAAAACATGCAGTGCATTGCATTTATTAACTAGCAGCAATTTTTGTTGATTTTATTGATCACATATATATTGGCAATAATACTTTTGGGATAGCGTTTACATTTTGTAATATTTTCTCATATATCCTATTTGAGCCTTACAATAGCCATGTAACATTTCAAAGATGAGAAAACCGTCTGAAAACTTCTCTGAGGCCACCCAATATAGAGATCTGAATATACTCCCTCACCTAGCTTTTCTTGAGACTTGTCTGACTTGACCAATGTAGGGATTCAAAGGTGTCAGGAGCTAACTCCCCTGTATGGAGTCAGAATTCATGACCTTGGCCTTTTACAAGCATTAGCTCTAACCAACTTACCAAAGGAGCCGTTAAAAACAATTAGTGCAAGACTGTTGAATCACAGAGCTGTACCTCTGAAACAAATGATACATTATATGTTAAAAAAAAAAGAAGAAGATAGTAGGAAGGGAAGAATGAAGGGGGGATATCGGAGGGGGAGACGAACCATGAGGGACTATGGACTCAAACAAACTGAGGGTTCTAGAGGGGAGGGGGTGGGGGATGGGTTAGCCTGGTGATGGGTATTAAAGGGGCACGTACTGCATGGAGCACTGGGTGTTATACGTAAACAGTGAATCATGGAACACTACATCAAAAACTAATGTGTAATGTATGGTGATTAACATAACATAATAAAAAAAAAAGAAAAAACAAATAATTAGTCCCAGTGCAGCAAAAGCAATGGCATAGCTAAACAAAATTAGTAGGAGAAGTAGTAGTATCTTATCATCCCATGATAAAATTAACAAATATTTGCCTATAACGTGCCAGGTACTGCACTCTTTCATCTCCTTTAATCCTCATGACACCCTAAGAGGTATTTTTAACCTCATTCACACATGAGTAGACTGAGAACGTCTCCAGTTTACTGGAGCAGAAAGCAAGCATGTGAGCCAGGATTTGGTTTGTTTGTGAATCTCAAACACCAAATAATTTCATATTTAAATTTTTTTTTCCTGTGACAGTAGGGGAAAAAAAGGACAACAAAAAGGATATGAATTCATCCATGAAGGATGTGAATACGCTACACATAGACAACCTTTGTCCCATTTCGTCCCACTTTCAACATCAGTTCTTCACCATTGTTGTAACTTCCAGTCTCTCCCCATGATACATTAACTGCAAGATGGCTTCACTCGCCTCCCGGCTCGGAGTCTAGACCTTATGACCAACTGTTTTTACACTGTGTTCTGTGATGCATCAGAATCTTCACTCCTTCGTCCTTCTCATTTCTGACTTAAGTGATCTCAAGATGCCTTAGGTTGTGCTACCAGCTGTAGGCTTGCTCTCTGCGTGCGGAACGCCGCTGACTCAAGGCAGTGTTAACAGCGTCCACTGTAAATTTGTGCTGTCTAATCTCACCAGGGACCTCACCACCGCTCCATGGTTCTAATATTCATGCTTGGATAATTTCCCATCACATGTTCCAAGTGGCTTTTGCCAATTACTGACAGCCTCTCCAATACCTTAACCCCATGCCTCCCTGCCTTCTGTGGAGCAGACACACGGTCTGCTGTATTTCGCAATATAGGAAGACCCCTCCCCAGACCCAGCTACTGCAATTCTTCTGTCTCCTTCACTTATCCTTTTCCCTCTACACCTTGCTCACAGGAAAAAAGCGTCTGTTTACCTCCCATGTATTTTTCCACCTGTCCAAAAATACTCCTCTGCTAAGTTCCTTTCCTCATACTTTCTTGATTTCTCAAGAGCCTTCATTTAACAGTGGGGCATTCTCTCACCTGTTTATTTTTTAAATTCACCTCTCTGTGGCACCTATAGTTCTGCTTATGAACAAGTCCAGCTTTTCCCTGTTAAAAATAAAATGAAATGGAAATTAAAAATAAAACTGTCTCTAATCTGCTATTCTTTCACTGCTATGCTATTATTTCTCAAAAAGAAAGAGAAATTATATCTGTTCACTCATTTACTTGAGCATTAACTTCTCATCCACTTTCAGTATGGCTTCCACCCACATGGATTCTTTTTTTTTTAAATTTTTTATTGTTATGTTAATCCCACATGGATTCTAATCATTTTTAGGTTAGGAAAGTGAATTCTAAGAATGAATGCCAAACTCCGCAGCACAAGAATTAGTTTTGAGTAAAGATTAACATCCAAATTAAGCCATCACAAACATAGCTGTATCCATAATTATTGTGCTTAAAGATTATTTAGTTGGAGATGGGTATGGAGAAAAATGCAGGCACAAAAGTGAGGAAATAGATCAGAAAGATTTGCCAAAAGAAAAGGGGGAAAAATGGGGCGCCTGACTAGCTCAGTCAATAGAGTGTGCGACTGTTGATCTCAGGATTGTGAGTTCAAGCCCCACATTGGGAAAGGAAAGGAAAGGGGGAAAATGGCATGGAATATGGGAAGAAAGAGTTAAGAGGCTGTCTGAAAATTATAGGGATGACTGCCTTTAGGAGTCACATACCATAAGTGGACTTTGTTGCCACAGCTAACATGGAAACCAAGCAAGGCCCTGGACATCTCTATGCATTCTGCAGACTGAGGGTCTCCCATCTCCTCCCCAGCGTCACAATATTGTTTCAGATTCTTAATATCTGGATGATTGTAATAGTTGTCCAAAAGGGGTGTCTGCTTCCAGATTCTGTTCTCTCCTTCTCAATTCACACTACATGCTGATGCTGTTGTCTGATTTTCTTTGCATATAACAAGGACTAAGAAAATGTGAATAAATGAATGAATAAAAATCCCAAAATTACATAATCACTATGACCCTCACAAAGATTTCTTTCTAGTGATAAATTACTAAAAGAAAAAAAAACTTATGTAGAAAAATATATTCTACCAGAGCCAAGAAGCCTTGACAAGGGAGGGGGTGGGGAGCGGTGGAGATCATTTTAAGATACATAAGTCCAAAACCAAACCAAACAAAAACCTACTTTTGTTAAAACTCAAACATTAAGGAAAGGACTTTAAGTGTGTGCGCACATGCACACACATACACACACACAGAATTTTCAGAATTTAATTTGCCTAATACTATTTGGTGGCCTGCTTTTCACTTTTCACTAGAAAGCTTGAAGTTATATGGAAGTAGAAGTTTATTCAATTCATAAATGGTGAAAGTCTCAATACATATTGATTAGACTATAAGCAGCCAGTTAAAAGAGTAAAATGCCAAAAAATTTGTGAATTCAGCTTGTTCTTGTCAGGTGACAGACACCAATGTCAGTCACCAATAATTTTATAGAATCACTCAGTTCCCAAGCCTCAATTTCCCATAAGGTAAAAGTGCATTGAAATTACAGATATTTTACAATGCAATTTTATTATTAAAATCATTTTCTCTACACAATTATTCTGTTGGGAAAAAATGTATATTTTTTATTACTGTGTTTTCATTTATCATTTAGCAATTGTGGTTAGTGTGAAATATATCAGCTTAAGAATTGTTTAATTCTCTTCATAATGGCATCACATTATTTTTTATTTCTAGTAGATATTTGAAGTTGATATTTAGCTCTTAAGTTCATGTAGAACAATCTCAACACGATTTGAAAAAGACTCTTGGGGTCCAACTCAAGTTGGATAATTTAGAAAAAATTCAAAATGCTAAAATCCTGTAAAAATAAATCTTGTGAAATGGGAATGAAAATGAACCAAGCTTTTGATTTTCCCTTTGGGAAATAACCGTAATTTTATGAAGAAATGAAATTGCTGGTGGTGTTTCAGGTAACAGTTTTAGCATAAATTTTTAAAAAATGAATCTGTAAGACATAGGAAGTTGGACTACAATCAGTAAACTGTTCAGGTCAGGTTGAAGCCAGTAATCAACAAGGTCTTTGTTTAAATCTGCTTATGAATAAATTACTTTTATCATGTCAGTAAAAAAAAAAAATCAGAGCCTCAGAATCATCTTGGAAGCTGTGTAGCATTTGATGTGATCTTTTTTTTAGTAATAATTATCAGATGGCATTAATTGCAACTTTTTCTTTTTCAAATGAGGAGTATTGCCACTCTCCTGGCAGACTGTTCATGGATCAGCAGGTTTCAATGACAGGCCAGGAAGGACTTTTGTTTTTATGGTGCACTTCTCTGTGTAACTTTTGTTTTATTGTTGTTGGTAATAGTCATATATTGTCTTTAACTCACAATCACCATTTTTTTAAAGATTTGTTTCTTTATTTGAGGGGGAGGCCACTCACATGTGAGGGGAGTGGTGGGGGGCAGGGACAGAGGGAGAGGGAGAATCACAAGCAGACTCCCCGCTGAGAGCAGAGCCAGAGGCGGGGCCAACCCCATGACTCTGAGATTATGCCCCCAGCCGAAACCAAGAGTCAGACACTTAACTGACTATGCTACCCAGGCGCCCCAGAATCACCATATTTAAGGCAAGGGTAAGCAAATATTTCCTGTAAAGAGGCAGGTAGTAAATATGTTAGTCTCTGTGACCATATGGTCTTTGCAGCAATTCTCAATTCTGCAGTTACAGTGCAAACACAGCTCTAAACAATACATAAACAAATGTGCATGGGGGTGTTTCAATAAAACGTTATTTACGAAAACATGCCACAGTAAGAATTGGGCCATAGTTTGCTGACTCCTCACCTAAAGGAGTATTCTTTGTGTAGAGGCAGAGAGATTAGAGATTCAAGGACATAAGAAATATCAACCCCTCAGGCCATATAAATCATAAGGTTTCAATGGCTCCAAAAATAAATATTACAACCAAATGAAGTGCTACAGAAACCCAGATTTGCTTTCACTGGTTGCTCTTATAATAAGTCATAGTTTGTTGATGAAACAATTCTTTTATTCAACAAACATCTACTGAACATCTATCAGGAGTCCAATTCTCTATTGGTAACAAGTGTGATACAAAGTACACTAAGCCGGATTCCTAGGACCTACACATTTGGCAATGGGAGATACTCCAGACTTCCATATTAGAATATGAATAGAATATGAACAATAGAATTCAGATAATTTTTAGTTTTTTCCCACCACGCCAGCCTTTTATATGTGGTCCCACATCCAGCACTACTGCTTCCTACCTCAGTCCAGAGGGGAAGAAGGACTCTGCTTTTGAACTTCCCTGTGCTCTCATCTCATCATATACACCCTAAGGACTTTAGAAGTCAGCGCTCCTTTCTGATTCTATTATTTTTACTTAAGAAAAAGAGATTCAAAATACTGGTGTACTGTGTCATACTTCTTTATTTTGAGGTTAGGGAAGGGCTTGGTTTCAATTCCTGTATCTTACTGCAGTAACAATTAGAGCATTTCATTTCCCCTGAGGAGACAGCTAAGATAGATAAATATGTTTTAAAAATCCATTCTTTAAAACTCATGCTTCTGGAGGATAAGGCATATAGACCTAAAAGGAAAGAGCAACAATTCAAACGTTCTTTAAGCCTGCGGCTACAACTCAACTCCAAAAAGAAACTTTTACAGATATTTTTTTTTGAAATACGCCATTCATACTTTTTCAAGATTTCAAAAAATATTTCCAGTCAAATTTATTAACAACTTCTAACAGCTGGGTAAATCACAAGAATTACTGAAGTGCTAAGATTTAAATTCATTATCTTGAGATATGAAAATCTTATCTAACGAGGAAAGCAAATTCTTTCTTAAAATTTGTAAATGAGAATAATGAAGATTTCATAGACTGTGAATCTATGACATTTGAATTCATAGTAATTCAGTAAAGTAGTTGAACTCTGAATTCCTTGGAAGATGTAATAATTAACATTTTAAAACAATAGAATTTACTGTACTTGAACAACTTTATGAAATCAGTTATCTTTGTAACTTTTAAACCATGATGATTATTGACAGTTTGGGCCATTCGTTGTGACCAAATATGTGTGCGTCTTCCTAGGAAAACGTAGTATTTCCAACTTGAAATTTTCAATATTCACTTTATTCTTGTTAGAGAACATGTTAAAATTTTTCATAATTCTTCCACATTGGTAGGATACCATGGGTACTAAATTATACACCATGCTTCTATAAAACTGTCATCACAATAAAACAGTAAGGTTATCAGATTCAAACACTCCTTACAATGCCTATAAATCGCAACTTTTGTATATGAAATCAAGCTTATGCTTATAGACACTGACCTAGTAAATAGATTAAGCTGGGGATATGGCTCAATAGTTGTGCTGTTAAAATCGCATTAGTATAGGAATGAAATGATAGTACATTTTTGAGGTACTAGTGTCTAACAGCTAATTACATGAATGTCAGTAGCAAGTGGAAGAAAATTATACTGAGCCTAGATTCAGTTCCAGATCAAGTTGGAGCGAAATGTGCACACTTCCTAATTCTCAGGTTGCCGATTCTAATGCAGTCTGGTATGAGCCAGGAAGGAAATCTACAGGTGAGAAATGTCCTCTGGGAGATCTCATCCTGACTGCTGTGTCCTTCCCCAGGATCTGTCACTGTGAAGGGGATGAAGAGAGCCCCCTCATCACACCCTGTCGCTGCACGGGCACCCTGCGCTTTGTCCACCAGTCCTGCCTCCACCAGTGGATCAAGAGCTCAGATACGCGCTGCTGTGAGCTCTGCAAGTATGACTTCATAATGGAGACTAAGCTCAAACCCCTCCGGAAGGTATGGTATCTGCAGGAATTGGTTTGAAAGAGAGCACTTGCAATGCAGGCATGTTTTAAAAATTCATTTATTTCCCCCAGTAGAATTTGGTAACATGGTAATATCCATGAAGAGTACATGCCTTGTGTTGGGCTCAATATGTAAAAGAGCCAAGTGTTTGCAAATAATCCTTCATCTCCATTTTATGTTCTAGGGCTCTGATTTTTATATCATTCTTCAAAATCAAAAAAAGGATGTGTGAGTGTGTGCATGATGTATGTGTTTATGTGTGCATCATTATATATATATTTATACTTACATATGCAAAATAAATATGCTTGTAATTTGATGTGAGAACATTATACTTACTGAGGTCAATTCCCTGGAAGGTTAGGATAATAGATTACATTAAATAATATGAACTCATCTAATTTCCTGAAAATCTGGCATTAGGTAATAGAAGAGAATGTTTTCTTCTATAAGGTGTGAACTCTTTTTTGGGTTTGCCTTTATTTGAGAATTTGGTGTGATAATTCATGTATAATTGAGTAGATAGAAAAAGTATTATTTTCCATATTGTGCATCAAGCTGTAAGAGAGAGGTAAGTGTATTTTTATCTACAAACTTGATCTTCAAATTCCTCACTTATGTTTTTCTAAAGAATGAAGGTAAGAATATGAGTCAAATATAGTTAGCATCGCACTCAAAGCTAGCAAAGGATAACTTGTGAAGGATACAAATGAAGACAATGAACTTTACGTAATTCATGCCCTATAGCTGGGGCCCCAGATTTTAGCATGTAACTTAGCTTTTTACCTAACTGCAGCCTTACATATACGGATGCCTCCATTTCCAAAGGAGAGTATGGAGACAGCAATTTAAATAATGATTCGGCCTAGAGCTGCTTTTTCATTTAAATTAAGTACAAAGCAAAAGTGGATGAAAAGGACATTGCTTAGAAATAAACACAATGAGCTCCAGGATGAGGAGAGATGTAAAGCAAACAAGAATATTCCAATAGGAATCTGGTGGGTTGCTGGCCATTGCAATTCTTCATTAATTCTGTAAATCATGGAGAGGGAGAATAGCATTCCTTGCTTTCACACAGCCTTGATTTTGAAAGTGTGCAAATGGTTTTTAGATGTCAGAACTGATGTAAAAATGCATTGTTTTTTCTTAACATATGTCTTTTCTGTAACTTGAGTGACAAAAGGTGATGCTCTGTTCCTCCGGGTCCCAGAGCAATCAATGCCAGAAATAGAAATGGACCGTTACTCTCTGCCCTTTGCTTCATCCACTGAACAGATGCTGTGTGATGTCTGGAGTAGCTAAATAACACATTGTGCTCTGTGATTCTGTAAATTTCTCTTCATGCCCCTCAGGGACCTACAAACTGTTTCACAGTGTCTGTATATTTCTCCATGGGTTTTTTTTTTTCAACTTCCATCTATATAAAAATGTTCATTTCAACTTTGTCAAATGTAATATTTCAATTCGAGAGCAACAGTCTAGGATAATAAAATATTCAGATTTTTTCTTCTCCCTACTATCTATCCTTCCCCCATTTTTGTATAATAAGCAATACATGATGCTGTATGGAACTTGAAAAGTCTTATTCAACCTTCCGCTTTTGTGGAATCATTCCTTATAGACTACTTTGATCCTTTCTTAGTATTCCATTCCTGATAATTTACAACCCTATCATGAAATCCGTTTCTTCTCAAATAACCTATTTATAAACCAGAGAAAGGCAGTGAATACGTCTATCTTTTTAAATCTTCTTAATAATGAATATGTTGTGACAACTTAGTGGGCACCTACTAGCTATCGATTAATGAAATACCCTACTTTCTTTTTAAAAAACATTTCTTTTGTCATAAATATTGATGAAGGACAGCATCTCAACATCCATCACTTTTTTTTTTAAAGATTTTATTTATTTGAGACAGAGAGAATGAGAGAGAGAGAGCACATGAGAGGGGAGAGGGTCAGAGGGAGAAGCAGGCTCCCCGCCGAGCAGGGAGCCTGATGTGGGACTCGATCCCGGGACTCCAGGATCATGACCTGAGCCGAAGGCAGTCGCCCAACCAACTGAGCCACCCAGGCGCCCCAACATCCGTCATTTTTAATAGCATTTCTATATCTATAGAGGATGTTAGAATCTAATCCAGAGGTTGCTTCCTGACAGCCCACAGATGTGTTTTATTTGACCCACAGGGCTTAACATTTGAAACAGTTACCAACATTTAGATGTGTGCGTATTTCATGTAAATTCCACATATTTGTATTTGTTTGAAAGTCACAGTATCTAGCTCTACTGGAACCATATTCCCAGAGGACAACATCTAAGGGGTAGCTAGGGGGACCTAAGTGGTGACTAGCGCCTGTAAAAGGATATTTGCTTTCAAGTGCTCCACATGTCTCAGCCCTCCCTCCGTCTCTGATCCTGAGACCTTGTGCCGTCCCCACTCATCTGAATACCTTTGTCGCTCCAGAGTAGGGATCTGAATTTTCAACTCCTGGTCGAACACATGAGTCCTGGACACAAGAAACATGCATTCTGTCCCTGCCTCTATGACTTATAGGTTTTAAAAACCTAGAAAAAGTATTCCAAACTTTTACTTTCTCCTTGAAAACTATGGGGCGTTGGCATAACACTTAAATGGCAGTATCCAAAATGACTTCAGATTCTGAGGTGACACGAACTATACAGATACGAGGTGTTTGTAAACTGTTTTAGATGGCTTATTTTGATGGCACTAAGATTCATCAACAGTTTTGTTTTGATAGTTTTTAATTGGTCATTACGAATGACAGGTATAGCAATGCTTAGAATATATACGAAGAACATCCCATTAATCGCTCTCAACTCAGTAATTCCATTACAGTTTATAACATTCTAAAGACCAACCTCATGAGACAATTAATTTAGCTAATCATTCTGAATTTCTACCATTAGCCAATACAGGCAGGAGATTCTGTTTAGATGAAATGGCTTCTTAAAGTGGAAAGCTGCAAATCTTCATAGTCTGACGAACGTCGGGGCTTAATAATCCCTAAGGAGATCAGTAAAACCTTACTTCATTAATTGCTACTATTACTACACCAAAATCTTCAGTTGGTAAATTCATCAAAGTATCCTAGTATCTCCAGAAGAAAAATCTTTAAAATTTAAATAAAATCAAGGGCTTCTTTGAAAAAAAAGCAATTTCATCATCTTTAAGTCAGCAGCTCACCTACTTTTATAACACTCAATAAAAGCCCCATGAGTTACCCAGGGTCAGAAATAATTCTTAGGACCCAGAAAAGTCAAAAAGATAAAAATATACAAAGCAGTACAGTTTGGAAATACATACAGTATCAGTTAGGAAGCATAAAATCTTCTCCTGTTCGGAAGCTGAAGAATTGCATGAGGTTCAGATTTGAGTCTGAATGGGAGAGACCAGCTGCTGGATATGAAGCTAAGCTTATGAGGACAGCAAATGGTACCGACAACTTTATGCTCGCCCCTAAATTATTTCTCTATATAGTTCCTCATATGCAAACCATTTGACAAATATATAATACAAAATATTCAGCTCTATGCATCCTTTTGTAACTTGTCTCATTTTTAAATGAGACAGTGAATCAACTACCTTGGCTTTGGTAATGATTAGATTGAACCATATGCACTTGTCATTTTGTAGATCAAAACAGTTGAATATTGGAACGTCCATAAAATTTAAGTTCTTTGTGAATATATTAAACCAAATAAAAAGGAATAATCATTTTTGGTATTTCTATACTTCCACCATAATGACTTCCAATGCTTTAGTTGAAATATCTACTTTAAAAAAAAATGAAGAACTGTATTTGACAAATGCTGTGTTAATTCCTTCCTTTGCCCTTAATTTGAGGTAACATTTGTCTTTCAGAAGAGCCAGTGCAAGTTACCATAGCAGGCCTACTGCCCAAAGGTTATTATTGATTCTCCACTAATCTGGAGATCTTGCAGTTCATAGTCTTAAAATTGGATAGGACAGAGAATGTGGTCAGATTCCTAGCTAGGGTCTGCTGGGTACCCCATTTGAATAACACTGCCTCGTCATACGTAAGAAAATTCAAAATGCTTCATTTACTTACCATTCTGGAGGATTTGCAATTTTACTAATACAACCATCATATACTGAATTTTAACCATGTGCCAAATATTTAGAATATATCAATTAACTTTTATCTTCATTACAGCCCCATTTCATGTAGGCACGTGAAGCCTATTTTACAGATGAGGAAAATGAGACACAGTACCAAACTTACTTAATATCACACACCCCAGAGCTCCCTGATTCTAGAGCTTGTGCCCATTGTGCGGTGCCATGCTGCCGTAAGTGGCTGAGAGTCTCTCTTTAATCACCAAAACTTCAGTTTTAATTTAGACCATTTCTAGGAAATCTTCCAAAACAAATCTTTCAGAAATAAAAATTTTTCTAAAATCTTTCTTAAACATGGATGTTTTACCCAATGTATTTTCTTAGTACTTAGTTACGTCATTAAGTATACATCACTTATTTGGCAGGTTGAAAAACATTACTTCATTAATGTTACTAGCATTGAAAGCTGTTTATCTTTGTTAACTTTCAAAATAAGATTCTGTTATTTTACCAGCAAGAATGGGTTTAACCAGGAATAGCGGAGAATTGCAGTTTGGGTCAAGCAAGCTACAGCAAAACCATAGGCAAGTCCAGGGAACAAAGGAGAGGAATGCTCTTTTGTAGATGAAAAGGGGAAGTCCAGAGGGTTATTATAAAGAAAAACAAATAATACATTACATGTTAAAAAAAAGAAGAAGAAGAAGAAGAAGATAGCAGGAAGGGAAAAATGAAGGGGGGGAAATCGGAGGGGGAGACGAACCATGAGAGACGATGGACTCTGAAAAACAACTGAGGGTTCTAGAGGGGAGGGGGGTGGGAGGATGGGTATTAAAGAGGGCACGTTCTGCATGGAGCACTGGGTGTTATGCACAAACAATGAATCGTGGAACACTACATCAAAAACTAATGATGTAATGTATGGTGATTAACATAACATAATTAAAAAAAAAAAGAATGAGTCTGCTGGCGTAAACTTGGAGTTCAAAGTATAGTGGCTTTTCATTGGCGGGTTTGTGACTGTCTCTCACTGGCTGAGCTCCTGCGGGTTGGGGCGGTGGAGCAGGAAGGTAAAAACCATTTTTCCATCTGCTGAGGTATAAAGTAGCTAAAGTAGTATCACTTGCAAGGTTCCTTTCTTCCTGTTGGTATCTGCAGTTGATAACCCTAGTAGGGCGTGAGAGCTACCCGCTTCTGGTCTCCTGACTTCATTTTAAACAAGATTTTCTTTTATTAATTTTCACATCTTCATTCTGCATCTGCCAACCTCCTGTGTTTTGAAAGCCCTTTGTAGGGGCAGAAAAGTTTTCCCTTCTTCCGTTTTAAGTCCTTTGGCTGGTCTGATAATTAAATTAGCATAAGACAGATTAACAATAGAAAAACAAAAGTTTAATAACATGTATACATGAGAGAGACCCCGGAAAACCAAATAACTCACTGAAATGGCCGAAGCCATCACCGTAAAAACCATCTTCAGCTAAAGACAAAAGAAGACCTTTGGGGAAAGGAGACCAGCTATGGGAGGTTACCAGGAAAAACAGTATACAAGGGTAAGGTTGTTAAGCAGATTTAAGTTGTTGTCATCTGCATTGATAGAGTTCTAGAGATTGCCTCTTCCAGGTACAGCAAGGGAGACATCCTTACAAATGGAGATTTTCTTCATAAATGTGAATGTCTCTTACAAAACAGTAAAAACTTTTGTTGGATTTTTAGAGCTTTTCCATGTCCGCTTGTTTTTAAAATAACCAGGTTAAAATAATCAACGTACAAAAGAGGCATATTTTGGGGTGGCAAAATCT
Organism: Neomonachus schauinslandi; assembly: GCF_002201575.2. Taxonomy (NCBI): domain Eukaryota; kingdom Metazoa; phylum Chordata; class Mammalia; order Carnivora; family Phocidae; genus Neomonachus; species Neomonachus schauinslandi. Next base: position 64,666,434 of record NC_058404.1, read on the forward strand.
TGCACCTTTTATCTGTTTTTGTTGTTTTCATCCTCCCCGCTCTCAGAATCTGCTGCCAGGTCTCTGTTCCTTCAGGAGCCGTTATTCAAATTTCACAAAGCTACTGTTTTTCTGCTGTAAACAACAATGACAAAAATCAAGAGTTATAAAATTAGGTCTATAAAAGGCCCAGTTCTAGATGAACTTCTGCAACATTCGCTTTTGATCATTGGCAAGAGTTTTAGTGATTACGAACATTTTGGCATCATTCCAAGATTCTCGGACCTCTCTTTGGTATCCTTCTTAATTCTCACCTTTACTTGGAATTACATAAAAAATAAAAAAAAAAGCCCTCAGCAAATACGGTTTTGATGTCTCCAGGATGTTTCCCTAGAATCACAGAGTCCAGTTCTGGGGAGTAGGTTTGCTGTGCCATTTCTTCAGAAATACGTAAGCTTGGAGGCAATGAAAATCTCTGCCCTAGTATGAGGCTAGATAAAGCTTTCTTTATACTTGCAAAAAATATCCATACTCATCATTTGCGATGCCTATTGGCTCTGTCATCTTGCTGCGTTTCAGCTCCATTATAATATGAGCTCCAAGTGCAGTCGAAGTGATTTAGAACACTCTTAGAAAATTATTTTGTTTTCAAAATCACACCTTCCTAATGAACCAGGTAAGCTTTTCCCAACAAATTTCTCCAACCAGCAGTGGTGTTGTCTGCAGCCAACACTTCCCTTACTTCTCGCAGCTTCTTTCCATGAGAAGGAGGAGCCCAACAGGCTAGTCAGCTGATAGCAGTGGGAAGGGAAAGGATAAGTAAACCACAAAATAACAAAAAGATCATTAAAAGAAAAGCATTTCAACTCAATTGGAGCATTATCTTTTTTCCTAAAGTCTTTTTATTTTGTTTGGGGGGTTTTGGGGTTTTATTTGTATTTGTTTTCTTGCTTTACCACACTCATGTCTGTGGGGCATCTGGACTGGATGGGGGCCGTGGCGCAGGTGGTGAAGGAATCCGCTCGAGGCGGGACAGAAGAGATGAAAGTGTATTGAATGGACCCTGCCAGGGAACAGCGGGCAGGACAGCAGAGGAGAGACTGTCTGCCACAAGGGCCACCGTTACAGGGCAGAGTGAGGGAGTATGGGGATGCAGGGAATTTTCTTTTTGCGTAATCTCAGGAACTGTGTCTGGTTGTAACTGGTCAGTTAGGGTCTATGGCTGTTTCACGGTGGGTTGCTTAATGAGCCTGTTTGCGTCAGCTTGGTAGTCACTGTAGGCCCTTTTGCCTTGCTCAAGTTTCTATTGCTCAAGCCTGTTGCCTAAAAGCAGTGTCTACCATGCCCTCGGGACTGAATTGATATTTCAGTTAAAATAGTATTAAATGTGAGTAGAGAGCAATGCCAACATGTCTAACATCAAATGATTATGAGATGGAAAATACAAGTGTCTCATGCTTTTTCTAATAGATACTTGGGATTTATCATATGGCCTCATCCTTTTGTCCTTTGAGAGATTACTAGTAGCTGATTAGTCTTTAAAATTCCAAAAGCAAGAAGACTGTAGTTAACTGGGATCTGTATTATAGAATAATTTTTCAAAATAGAAATATTCTTCTCTAGGCGGCAGAAGAGCTTATTCATTTGTGAAGCTTCCATCCTTAAACACAGTCCTCTCTCAAGGTAGATGTGAACTCCACCCAGTGGCAAACTGTGTTCCGAATGATTGTTCTAAGAAAGCTCCAGTCATGCCCAGTTCACTCATTCACTCAACTCACTGTACTATCTACTATGGGCCAGTTGTGTTCAGTAGTGAACCAGATAGGAAAAAAACCCTGCTCCCAGACTGCATCCACTGCAGGAAAGATGGGAAAAGTGGATTACTTACATTATTTTGTAATAAATTTTAAAGGCATGGTAATCAGTGGATGGCGGTGTGGGGATTGAGAATTTTCTATAACTCCAGAGGGAACGGTAAAGGTAATTCAAAGAAAGCAAGCCATCAAATGTTTGGTCTTTACTTGTGAGACTGTCCATATAAAAGGATTTCTTTTTGTACAGTAACTACAAGTACATAGCAGAATGACTTTCCTCTTGTTATCCGTGCTTCACATAACCTAGGCAAATCAAGAAGATATTACTTAGCAATTGGATATCTAGGACATTGGGCAAAGAGAACTAGGAATATAGAACAGGATTTGACAGAGGGTGTCACAGAGGAGACTTAACCAATTCCTGAATAATTGTTGTTGGCTGGAACATTTCTCTTCAGAATTTCCTTATTAGTATATCCAATTATATATTACTTCAGTTCTGTTTCTCTCTTTGAAAATTATTGCTTGAAGAACATAACCTCACTTGCCTGGTAAGAATGTCACCTTGTGTTACTATTCTAGATATGAAAAGAAACATTTAACTTTCATTAGATTTGCTATTGAAGTTTTTAACAGGATACAGTTCCATCCTTGTGAAAATACATTTTTATTTTGACAAGGACAAGGAACACAGGAAATGGAACTTCTTTTATATACTTTGTATTTTGATATTTGAAACATAAACTATGGTTGAAATGAGGGAATCGGTATTACAATGATCCATATGGAAAGCATAAAAGCATCCAATTAGAATGTGCAGAAGCATATGCACACACACACACACACACACACACGCACGCACGTGCACACACACACACACAGTTACAAATAAAGATTTCCCCAAAGGATCATCTTATGACTGAGTTTTTTTTAATGAGAAAGAAGTTATATTTGTGTTTCATTTTAAGTTTTCTTAAGATGGCATAACAATTGAGTTTTAAATTACTTCCATATTTAAATTTTCTTCCAGCTAAAGAGTGTTCTCTCTCAGCTGGGATTATTTCTTAATTCATTTATCCAGTTTCTCAAAATCTTGGCATAGAATCTAAGAAAAATTTTCTCCTAGACTTTTGGTTTAATTTTTTGAATTAAGGCACAAGGAAACCAACATGGTTTTTTCAAAAGCAAATATTTTGGACCAAATCAAGTTGCTTTTCTTTAGCATTGACAAGTAAGAGAAAAATGAGGAAGACTTTGACATGATCTGTCTGGAAATGATGGTGTCTGTCCCTGCTGTCCAAGCCTCTACATGCTTGTGTGATATTATCCACATTTTAATAAGATAGGTGTCTGAAAGATTTCATTCCAAAGAGACCTACTCTCTCACAAGCCAGCTCCCTTCCAATTTTCTATTTTTCTCTACCATTGAGTAGCTCCTCTTCTTTCGTTTCCCACATGGTTATGCCACCCACTGCCTGGTCATACCACTGCAATTATCTCGAATAGGAATGATTTGCCCCAAATTAGGCAAATTTACCCACTCAGCCACAGGTATGGCAGAACCGGCTCTGTGAAATGTATAGCATGGAATATTCCAGAAGGTGGGGAAAGCAGGACAGGAGGCAGAGAAGTTGAGCAATCCACACTCAGTTCTTTTGCCCATTTCCTTTGGTAAAGAAGTGAGTGATGAGCAGAGAGAGGCCAGCTATGTTACTCTAACAGAGGTCCCTCCACATGGAAACATGAAGCAAAGAAAAACAAGAGAGAGAACCCTAACACAGAGAATCCAAAACACAGAGAACCCAAAAATCTAGGAATGATAACTATTTTTAAATTCTCTCTTCACTGAAATAAAAGGAAAGTGCTAAGTTAAAAAGAACAAACAATTTAAACAAAAAAGAAAGAAAGAAAGAGAAGAAAGAAAGAAAGAAAGAAAGAAAGAAAGAAAGAAAGAAAGAAAGAAAGA
>NC_058404.1:64970202-65069411 GCF_002201575.2 Neomonachus schauinslandi
ATTCACACTCCCCTTAGCTCAGTGTTATCTTTGCTGGTGAGCAGCTTTTCAGCTGGAGATAATATTTCCCAGCTCATATTGCATCTACAAGAGTCCATGTGATTAGTTCTTACCAGTAGAATAAAAGAGAATGGTTTGAATGTAATTCTGGGCAGAAAATGTCATCTTGGTTGATCTGTGTATGCTTTCAACTGCATGCAGAAAGTATTCAGACCTTCTGAATATAAGGATGAGGGTAGAAACATAATAAAGAAGGAGTCTGGGACCTACCTCATTACCTGGAGGAAGAATACTTTTGGAACCCTCCAAATTGCACTGTTTATGTGAATGAGAAATAAATTGTGTGTTATTGTATTAAACCACCAAAATTTGAAAGTTTTGTAGGTTAAAGCAGCTAGTGTTATAACAACTAATACATTACATAGGTGGAGATCCCAGGTGGGCAGTTAGCTATGAGTCTAGAGCTGAGAGGAGAAGCTGGGAGAAGAGATCTAAATGTAGAAGTTAATATTATGTGTTAATATGTTTTTAAAATATATGCAGCTTGATACCACTTAAGGAGAGAGGGTATTTAGAGATGAGAACTAGGATCAAGGTTCAGCTTTGAAAACTCCAATATTAGAGGTTAGTTAGAGAAGTTGAAATCTGCAAAGGATCTTGAGGCTGCCTGTGAAGTAGAAAACAAAAGATAGCTTTATCCTAGATGCAGAGAATAAATTATTTCAAGGAGCAAAGAGTGGTCAATGATTTCCAATACTGCTGAGAGCCCAATCAGGATAAGACTAATGAATAATCTATTGAATTTAGTAACTGTAAAACTGTTTGAAACTTTTGCAAAAACAGTATCAGTAAATTTGCTGGGAATAGAAGCTTGATTTGAATAGGTTCATGAATAAACGGGAAGGCAGGAAATAAAAATATGTGAAGTTAAAGGGTCAAACAGACCGGATGGAAGGCAAAAAAGGATGTGGAGCCGGCGAAGGTGATGCTGAGGTAGCAGAAATGTGCTAAAGAATACGAAGGATCCAATAGTTAGGAAGAAATTGCTCTAGGAGAAAGAGGGGAAGGAAGTGGAGACAGGACACAGAGCATCATGGTAGGGTTGACATTTCTGGGAAAACAAAAACACTTATTTTGTTCTTATTCTGTTCTTATTCAAGAAGGAAGATGGGACGCCTGGGTGGCTCAGTCGGTTAAGCGTCTGCCTTCAGCTCAGGTCATGATCCCAGGGTCCTGGGATCGAGTCCCGCATCGGGCTCCTTGTTCCGCGGGGAGCCTGCTTCTCCCTCTGCCTCTGCCTCTCTCTCTCTATCTCTCATGAATAAATAAATAAAATCTTTTAAAAAAAAAGAAGGAAGATACAGACAATATTAATATGGATGGATGCAGCTTTATTAGGTGTATTATGTTTGGTTTTGAGTATTTTTACAATAAAGTAAACCATGAGGCTATCACTCAAGTGCCTGACGAAAGGGGTATTAGAAATTTGAAGAGAGAAGGTATAAAACTGTCATCTCAGAAAGAGTGAAAGTGAACTTTTCTAGCCAAACATAATAGGATGGCTGGACACATTTGAATGCTAGTGTGAGGGCTTCATTCTCTATTTTTAGAGCATATTCAATCACAAGTTACGTGAGTAAATATTTTTTTCTTCTGTAATGAGTGAAGGTAGATAACTGAATTCAACAAATGATGGGATTTTTTTCTAGTGTATATAACAGAGGGAACACAAATGATTTGGGGGTGTTTGCATTGAAGTGATATGATGACCACTGGCAATAAGTAAAGAAGAAATTGAAGAAAAGAGGGAATCGTGATACTGAAAGGGTACAATGGCTGAGAGCAAAGAATTGGGGCAGATTCAATTTTTGAAGTAACTAAACTGGTAGAAGCTACCAGAGCTAGGTGAACAGGTCAGAGTGTGGGCTATGTGAAATAGAAATTTCTATGACGGTGCAGCTCCTTGTCATAACGGGCTCAGGGTAGGGCGGAATGATGGGAATCGCTGGCCAAGATGAGGGCAGAGGAAGAAAATCAAGGATGAGAGCAAAGAACTGAGAGGCCAATTCATTTACTCTGAGAATGATCCATATGAAAGATTAAGATTTCTAGTCTTCTATAATTGGGGAATGACCCAGAAAATGGCTTCTGACAGAAATAAAGAAAGTTAGTAGGTGGTGCATTAAAATGGATAACCTTCAAAAAAGTATGGTTTTTGAAGAAGGATGGTAGCAGTAAAAAGAAAGCTCACTGACCACCATATCCTGATGTTAAAGCACCAGTGAGGATGAGCTATGTTTTGCACTTTTAATGTTTGTCCTTCATAAATTTGGTATTTGAAAGTAAAGAGGAGGGGGAAAACTTGAATATTAACCAAATAATATTCTGCCCCAAACCTCTTGTATTGTTCCCTGTGGGTCATCCCCACAGTCTAGGCTGCTCATGGATTGCATCTTACTCATTCAAGAAATGGATGCTGCTATAGAAACAGCGAAGAGGAAAGCAATTTCTAGAATTTTTTGTGATACATTATATTTTACAAATCTATGTATGTAAATTATCTTGAGAGAAAAGCCTCTGATTTTACAGAAACTGAGCCTCCCAGAACAGCAGCCACGGAAAGGTCTGGGAAACTGTATGGTAATAGGAGAGCCTCATTTCTGCCGAAGACTTGGTAAAGATTTTCCTAAAAATAGACCTTTGTCTCTGGCAATAAAGAGTTTGGATGTTCAAAGAAACCTCCCCAGCACAGTGTGTAAAAATTTTAGATATATCTTCAGGGCATTTTTTTTAGAGCAAAAAAGAAAAATTCTTATAGAATAAAAACAATAACAAAGCATATACCTACAGGAGCACTTGACAGTTAAAACTGGCAATTGCCCTGAATGATTCTCTCCTCCTTCTTTTCTTCTTCCCTCCTTCCCTCCCTCCCTCCCTCCTTCTTCCTGCCTGCCTTTCTTTCTTTCTTTCTTTCCACCCCCTCCTTTTTCTTTCTTTTCTTCTGTCTTTTCCCAAGTCTCTCATGAGAGTTTCTTTTTTACTTTATTTTCCGTCCAGGTGGTTCAGTTGTGCTCTATCTTTGCTTCCTGTGACTTTGCAGCATCAGGGATGCTTTGCCATTCTGGTCAACCAAACCCATTAAAACTCTCATTGAGACTGTTTTTGCCTTTTCACGGTTTCTAAAAATACAATGCCATTTTCAGTATTGTCATAAATCCATTTCTGCAGTTCTTTTATTCCTTTTGAAGTGCCTGTTTCACTTCATACTTCATACATACTTCAGTATGAATTCCCTTGATCTGAATATCTTTTCAATATGTGAATATTAGGTAATGATGACATTCCCTTCACATAAGAGCTGCTCACATGTTCTGCCATCTTCTCCTATACTTTTGTTTTTGCTGCATATGTTCGATAGATTGCAGGTATTTGTTTTATTTATGCTTTTTTGGATATGCATCCTGTTCTTATTCATCTTTAATTTGGGTATTTCTTATATGTGGAGAATTTATGTGATTTATATTTGGCAAGCAAACAGTACAATGCATTATATTTATGTGAGTGCATTCTTGGAAGTACCTTCATCTCTATATAATATTTCTAATACATTGGTAATTTGTTATTTTTATCTGATATTAAAAATAACAAAATGATTAAAGCATTATTCTTATGTCTATGTTATGAATGTCTACTATTCGAATGCCCACTATATGAACCAATTTCAAAATAGTATAATTCAGACTGTAATTGCAAATATGCTAAAGCCCAAGAACAGATTATTACATTTGATGGAGCTTGGCTGAAATTGCCTACTGAAATAGATGTTTATTGCATCTGAAGAGCACTACAGAAGTCGCTGTTGTGGGAGGAGGAGAGGAGTTGAATATCTTATATGAATTTTTTTTCAAGCTCTAAAATATATGGTAGGCTATTGCAAGCTGATTTTATTTAAAAAAAGAGGACCCAGGGCGCCTGGGTGGCTCAGTCGTTAAGCGTCTGCCTTCAGCTCAGGTCATGATCCCAGGGTCCTGGGATCGAGTCCCGCATCGGGCTCCTTGCTCGGCAGGAAGCCTGCTTCTCCCTCTCCCACTCCCCCTGCTTGTGTTCCTGCTCTCGCTGTCTCTCTCTCTGTCAAATAAATAAATAAAAATCTTTAAAAAAAAAAAAAAAGAGGACCCAGCTGCTTTCCAGATTTCATTTAAAGGTTCATGGAGACGAAAATAAGAGATACAGAAGGTCAAGGATGACATTTTTGGCTACATGAGCGAAAAGTACAGAAAAGAATGAGGGGTGCTTTAAAAGCGTTTTCTAGCTAGGCACTGGAATCAATTAAACTTTTGTTCAGCAAGTATTTTTTTCTTAACCTCATACCTCCTTAGAAGGAGGATAATTCCCTGTACTTTTGATGTTGGCCTTCGTCATGTGACTCATCGTAGTCAATAGAGTGTGGGTGGAAGTGAGCATGTACAAGTTCCAATTTGGATCTTAAATGACACTATTTACACATATTCAGTGAGTGCTTCTGACCTCTCTCAAAGTAGCCACTACTCCTCAGAATGAACATCTGTTGAGTGGAGCACCTCTGAAACCAGGGCCATAGAGGCTGATCCACATGGTCTCAAGTGTGAGAATACTTATTGGTATATGATATAGCAAGAGTAAGGTTGTTTTATGTGCAAATAAGAGTGACTAATACAGATACCTGATGACTATAGGAATTAATCAGAAGCAACTCACCACACTCTTAATCTTTGGATACTTCTCTAGCTATCACTTAGGCCCCTCCAACACAGGGACTGAATAGACTTATTGTGTCTCTTTAAAAACTGTCCAAACAATTGGACAATTGTTTGTCCAATTCTGAACTCCTTAGACCCCTGACTATTCATTTTACATCCTGCTTCATTCAAAGTATGAATTTATATTTGTTAAAAGTTCTCTATTTCTTTTTTTTTAATTTTTTTTTTAATTTATTTTTGAGAGAGAGAGAATGACAGAGAGAGAGAGGAGAAGGGTGAGGGTCAGAGGGAGAAGCAGACTCCCTGCTGAGCAGGGAGCCCGATGCGGGACTCGATCCCTGGACTCCAGGATCATGACCTGAGCCAAAGGCAGTCGCTTAACCAACTGAGCCACCCAGGCGCCCTAAAAGTTCTCTATTTCTGAGGATATTTGTTTCTTACTGAAGGGATCTTGCTGAGATAACTTAACTTAAATCATTTATATTTTGAGCAACTGAGTAACCTAAATGAGAGAAAGGGAATGCAAAGTAAACAATTAAATACTTAACAAATAGCAAAGTGATAGACTTAAATCCAAACATACCAATTATTAATGTAAATAAAAGTGAACTATTTCTCCGATTAAAAGATGAAGATTATTATATTGGTCAATAACAAAGCTAACTACATGCTACTTATAAGAGGTTTACATAAAATATAAGGATATAAAAAATAAAGGAAAGGAGGATTGAAAAAGATGTATCATGTAAACATTACCTAAGGGGTGCCTGGGTGGCTCAGTTGGTTAAGCGTCTGCCTTTGGCTTGGGTCATGATCCTGGGGTCCTGGGGTCAATCAAGCCCCATGTCTGGGTCTCTGCTCAGCGGGGAGCCTGCTTCTCCCTCTCCCTCTGCTCCTCCCCCTGACATGCTCTCTCTCTCTCTCTCAAATAAAGAAATAAAATCTTTAAAAAATTTTTTTAAAAAAGAAATACTTTGTAGGTATAATAAAATCAAACCAGTAGACCTTCAAACAAAAAAATAGCACAAATGAAGAATAATACACACACACACACACACACACATATATATTCTTATAAAGCTAGAGTAATTAACACTGTTGTATTGGTGTAACAATACACACATATGGACAATGGAACAGAACATAGATCTATACCATATAAGAATACTGATTTATAATATAGACAGCACTAAGAAAATATAATAGTAGACATTTTATCTAATCATAGATAAGAAAATTAACTATATAATAAACCGAATGTTAATTTTCTAATAAAATGCATAAATAATTTACAAAAGATAGGTAATTTGAACTCTTAATATATATTTTCTAAATCTAATTGAAAAAACTAAAAATATTCCTCCAAAATGAAACTAATAATTAAAACCATTTTGTACCCCTCAAATCCTAAACTGTCTTAGCAGGCAGAAGTTACTCAGCTGGGTTTCAGGGAGAAGATGATGGGTAAAGATCCAGGCAAGTGGCCAATCCAGTAGTAGAGGCTTGGTAGCAAGATGAAAGTCATGAGGCTGAGGTTCAGTGATAAAACAAAGGATTCAACATGTACAATTGCACAATTTGTGAACAGCACAAAGGTGTCCCACAAGGGAGTCAATAAGACTGACTTCCAATCCTGTAGGTCTTAAGCTCTAGCTGTTTTTTTTTTTTTTTTTTAGATTTTTTATTTATTTATTTGGCATAGAGAGACAGAGTGAGAGAGGGAACACAAGCAGGGGGAGTGGGAGAGGGAGAAGCAGGCTTCCCGTGGAGCAGGGAACCCGATGTGGGTCTCCATCCCAGGACGCTGGGATCATGACCTGAGCCGAAGGCAGACGCTTAACGACTGAGCCACCCAGGTGCCCCAGCTCTAGCTGTTTTATCCCAGAGAAAATATCTTTTTCTAATTCACATAAAAATATTATACAGACTGGTGGTAGCTCTGCAATCAAGGCAGTTAGTAACAATAAGACATGACCCCAGTCCTGGGGGACATATGGGAGAGGTTTGATCTTGATTTTAAAAATAAGGCAATAGCCAGATTACTAAATTTAAGGTGTGAAGTTAGAATGAGAGGAGCAGCAGGCCTGACCTGGATTTTAGTCCCTTGGGCTCTCAGATCTCCCTTCTTAATTACCTCTGACTATAGACAGATTTAGTCTCAAGTCCCAGGGCAAGGGCAAGACTGTAAGTAGGAGTCAAATGGCTCCAATATAAGTATAAAAGGAAGAGGGGGAGTAGGTAGTAAGGGAGGTCACTATGTCAGCCTTCTAGTCTGCCTCCACTCCAAAACTCCAGATTAACAAACAAAACATTTTACCACTTCTCTGTCAAAGCAGCCAATGACTGATTTCCTTAAAGCTGGCACGATCTACATCCAAATCTATCCTCCAAATCAGTGCCATACTACATCAGCCTGAGCATACCAGTCCTTTGCTGAAAACTGTTTCCTCATCATCTATAGAATAAATCTTGGGGCGGCTCACAAAAGCAACCTTGATATGTCACATGGCTATTTCTTAAACCCTATTCATTTAGGTCACCTCACCTCAATTTATACTCTAGCACCTCAAACCAGTTGTTCTCAGAATTTTCTCAGCAGCCTTATTTTCCTGGAATGCCAAGCCTACTTCCCACTTGCTCAGTACCATCTCTAGTAAATCTTACCTGATGTCCCTTCCCTTCGGGTTTTCATACTATGCATACATATCCTCATCATTGCTTTTATATTTATTCATTCTTTTATAAAGCACATATATACTGTCCATTATGTCCTAGTCATTGTATCCAGAGCTGGAGATAACAAAAAAGAAAGACAAGAAAGAGAGAACGAAGTAGGCAAGGTCCTTTATCTAGGGCTCCTCTTAGTCTAGTGGGAAAAATAGTCAATGAAATTATAGTCATGTGTGATGACTATTACAAGAGCATAAGGTCTTAGCATTATTTAATTTTGGTTTTTCTTCAACTGAATGTGAGTTCTCTGATTCTGTTTTATGATCTCCTATATCTCTAATACCCAGCACACTGTAAGTAAACACACTGTAATTGATAAATGCTTGTTGAACGGTTTTTCTTTCCCAACCATTCCTAAATTTATTTATTTATTTAATATTTTTTTAAAAGATTTTATTTATTTATTTGTCAGGGAGAGAGAGCACAAGCAGGCAGAGTGGCAGGCAGAGGGAGAAGCAGGCTCCTTGCTGAGCAAGGAGCCCAATGCAGGACTCAATCCCAGAACCCTGGGATCATGATCTGAGCTGGGGGCAGATGCTTAACCGACTGAGTCACCCAGGCATCCCAATCATTCCTAAATTTAACGGCTTTGCCTACACTTAAGTTCTTCCATTATATCTTCCCTGAAAAGTCCTCTTACTTCTAGTTGGGCCAGTCTTCTCATTGCCTGCTCACTCATTTTCCATTGATCTTTCTACCTCTTGCTCACAGCCCTCCAATAGCTCTCAATCACTTTAAAATATATCTTTCTTAGATCGGCTTTGAAAGCTCTTTATTTTCTGGATCATGATGATCTCACAACCTCATTTCCTCCACTGTCCTCCATTTCTCTAATCACGATCACCTTCATCTATTCCTCAAACACACAAGCACACCAAGCACTTCAGGGTCTTTAAAGTTTTACTCCCTCCATCTGGAATACTCTTCCCCCAACATCTTTGGGTCTCTGCTTCCTTTCATTCAGCCTTCTCCTCAAAAGTCGTATCATCAGAGACAACTTGGCTCCACTTTTTTCTCTTCAAGCTATTCTTTGACTTCCTACCCTATACATGAAGTCAACAATGTGCTTCAAAGAACTTCAGGACTCATGCCTCTGAGATCATTTCAGAGTCTCACTGATAGACCCCAGCTGCAGGAGAATGGCCTGATAAGTGGATCACTTCCATTGTCTCGTGTGGTATTTCTTTCTTGGGATCCTGAGAGATTGGACCACCAGGCTAGTGCTGACCTGCTAACTTGATGTGACTTTAACATGGGTCAGGCATTGGACTAAGAAACTTTAAATGCACGGATTGGACAGCAAACAAATTCTTCATTGATAAATCTCTGTACATCACATGGGCTCATGACTTTGTGTCATATTTTTTAATCAAATGGTTCACATAGGCAGAGAATCCATAATAAATAGTTACCTCAGACCCTGCATGCCCTACTGGCAACTGCCAGTTATCTCTAACTGCATAACAAATCACCCCAAAACTTGTGGTATGAAACAACTACTTGTTCTCTCAAGGATTTGTGAGCCAAGACTCTGAATAGGGTGTGGCAGGGATAACTTGTCTCTGTTCCACAATGCCCCAGTTGGCATACGTGCAGGCTGAGGGCTAGAATCATCTATGGGCTAGAATCATCTATAGGCTTGCTCATTCAAATATCTGGCAGGTGATGCTGAAACTTACACATGATAAGTCCTCTCCTCCTGGCTGGGGATGCCTCACAAAATAGTAGCTGGGTTCCAAGGACTTGAATCCTAAAAGAGAGAAAGAGCCAAGCAGAAACCCTCTGTAGCCCAGCCTCAAAGTCACACAGTGCCAATTTTGCTTCCCTCTATTTATTGAGATAGTTACAAAGGCATGCCCGGTTTCAAGGAGGTGGGAAATAGTTTCCACCTCTTCACTGGAGAGTGGCAAGGTTCTGGAAAAGCTTGTGGGACTGGATATGCCGCTGTGTCATTTTGGAAAAAAATACAGTCGGCCACAGAAAGTTTCACTGAAAACATTACATTTGAACAACAACAACAACAAAATTGACATGACATTTAAAAAACAAAGGAAAGCCTTTTCCTGACAGAGCAAGGGCAGAGCTCTTTAGACTGGAGCATGGCTGACACATTCCAGAAAGACTGAGGGCGCCAATGTGGCAGAGCACCAGGTAGCTATTCCCTCAGAAGGCCTTGTCACCTCCCTGTTTGAACTATTCCCCAAACGCACATTCCTTTGTCCTCTCTCCAGTCTTAGGAAAAGCTTTTCCAGGCCCAGCAACTTCCTTCTTCTGGCAGCTCTGAGCAATTTACGTCTTGGAATAGCGGGTGGGAGGAACGCTAATGGGAGGAATGCTGTGATTATGCTTCGGAGAGGTAATGTTCTGCCTGCCGCACAAATACATGCCTCCATTTAAAACGTTAGGTTAGATCAGTTTATGACATGACCGTAGGCACATGGAGTAATTTAGTATGAACTCTAGATTTTTGTCAATTTAGTTTCTGTATCATATCATTTGAAAATGTGGTCAGCAAATTTTAATCAAGTATGTCTGGTATTTCTCTTAAAGTCACATAGGAAATCAATTGTCAAACTTTAAAAATGTACCCCAAAATACTGGCAGCTTACTCTTGTTATTAAATAAAGTTAATTTGTGCACGGCGAATTTTCATATCACGTTCCATTGGTGGAAGCAGGTATAGCTCACTACAATGAAATCGGCCAGATCAAGTCAAAAGTCTGTTATTGTGATTTTGCTTCGATACAAAATAGTGAAGTTTCTCAATCTTTTGTTTATATGAATCAAATATAATTACTTTTCAGAACTACTAACATTTTAAATGTATTCCAAGTATCATCTTCTAAGCAATATTGGCATTGAGAGTATAAACGCCATAAATAGATTTTCTCAGGAAAAACATCTATTAATACAATGCCAGGCAATTTCTGTATTTCATGCATTCAGAAAGAAAATCATATGCCTCTGAAGGGAGAATGATCTCATAAATGTAAGCACAAATCAAACAAAACCTGTGAAATACCCAAAAGTCTATCAGACAACATTTTAAATATCCAAAAGAATTTAGAGGTCTTGAAAAATGTGGATAGAATTCTTCGCTCCCACAAGGGAAAACTTTACATATCTTAAAAGTTAAACGGATGCGGGGCACCTGGGTGGCTCAGATGGTTAGGCGTCTGCCTTCGGCTCGGGTCATGATCCCAGTGTCCTGGGATCGAGCCCCGCATCGGGCTTCCTCCTCGGCGGGAAGCCGGCTTCTCCCTCTCCCACTCCCCCTGCTTGTGTTCCTGCTCTCACTATCTCTCTCTCTGTCAAATAAATAAATAAAATCTTTAAAAAAAAAAAAGTTAAACGGATGCAAAATTCTCTGAAGCTTTAGCCTGAAAGAGACTTGAAGACTTCTGTGAGTGGAAGGGAAATCAGGAAAGGTAAGTTATGACCGATCTCTATATGAATTTTGCAGTCAGTGACCTAGTGATCAAGAACGGAGGCTCAGATGACAATGAGAACAGTTTCTGAATGTCTGCAGACCCAAATCTCCTGCCCTACTCAAATCTCTGATCTTAAGTAATTCAGTTCTCTGGTGATCCTATTTAAAATTGCTTCAGGTCCCATGTGTCACCTTTTCCCCCAATTTTTTTTTTAAGATTTTATTTATTTATTTGACAGAGAGAGAGAGACAGGAGAGAGGGAACACAAGCAGGCGGAGTGGGAGAGGGAGAAGCAGGTTCCCCGCTGAGCAGGGAGCCCGATGTGGGGCTCGATCCCAGGACCCTGGGATCATGACCTGAGCCAAAGCAGACGCTTAACAACTGAGCCACCCAGGCTCCCCTCCCCCAAGTTTTTTTTAAATAGTGCTGAAATACACAAAGCATAAATTTACTACCTTAACAATTTTTGAGTGGGCTCAGTGCCATGAAGTACATTCATATTGTTGTGCGACCATCATCACCATCCATCTCCAGAAAGCTCTTTTCATCTTCCCAAACTGAAACTATGCCCACTAAACAAGAACTCCACATGTCCCCCTCCTCCCAGACTCTGGCAACCACCATTCTACATTCTGTCTCTATGATTTTGACTAAGTACCTCATGTCAGTGGAATCATAGAATGTGTGTGTGTGTGTGTGTGTGTGTGTGTGTGTGTGTGTGACTGGCTTATTTCATTTAGCATAATGCAGGGTTCATCCATGTTATAGCATATGTCAGAATGTCCCTCCTTTTTTAAGACTGAGTAGTATTTCATTGTGGGTATATACCACATTCTGCTTATTCATTCATCTGCCAGTGGACACTTGGGTTGCTTCCGTAGCTTGGCTATTGTGGATGATGCTGCAGTGAACATGGCTATGCAACAATCTCTTCGGGGCCCTGCTTTCAATTCTTTTGAGTACATACCTAGAAGTAGAATTGCTGTGTCGTATGGCAATTTTATTTTTAATCTTTTAAAAACCATCATACTATTTTCCACAGAGGCTATACCATTTTACATTTCTACCAACAGTGCACAAAGGTTTCAATTTCTTCACATGTTCAATAACACTTGTTATTTTCTGTTGGGTTTTTTTAATGGCAACCATTGTAATGAGTGCTGTATCACTTCTTAACACGCTATAAATTATAAGATAAATTTATATTATTTATTATTTTTCCTCCCCCTTATAAGAAGTTAAGCTTCATGAGTGCAGGCTTGCTTTTTTCTTGCTCTTTTATTGTGATATATTCAGTGCCTGGCACATGGTAAGTGTGAAAGAAATAACTGTTGAATGAATGAATTGGGTTAGATTTTATTTTCTTATAGATATGCATTTGTTAACCACAGGAATATGATGGATTAAGAATTTAAAGATTTGGGAGAAGCAGAGTGCTGTAATTAATATTTTTATGTTTGGAAGGAAAATAAACATTAAAGCTTTATATATTAGTAATTTTAACAAGAATTTGGTTTATTATAGTGAAAGTCTTGTTACTTCAATTATGTGAAATATGCGATTATGTGAAATATGATCGTTTATTTAGACGGATAGTTTTTAAGTTGAAATATTACTAATTGTGTGGATAATGTTAGGACATTTTGAGAGAACGTTAGGTTTACCATGTTAAGCTTTTTAATTTATTACATTTAATCATGGAACACTACATCGAAAACTAATGATGTACTGTATGGTGACTAACATAACATAATAAAATAATAATAATAATAAAACAAGTAATTGTATATTATCAGTTTTAAAATAAAAGAATGGATGCTGTACTTTGTCAATGCATCTTGCAATTCAACTCTTTCTGCATCTATTGAGAGGATCATATGGTTCTTATCCTTTCTTTCATTAGTGTGGTGTATCAAGTTGATTGATTTGTGAATATTGAACCACCCTTGCAGCCCAGGAGTAAATCCCACTTGATTATGGTAAAAAAAAAAAAAATTACTACATTTGTAAGCATTATTTAAGTAATCAGGCAGGATCTATTTGAAGACAATTAAAGTACTTAAGAAGAAAATATAATACATTAAGGTTATAAATGCAACTTGAAATGTTGAAGGTGTTTAACTAAGCAGTTCTAAATATTATTCAAAGATCTCTTAAAAGCGGTTATTAAGGGGTGCCTGGGTGGCTCAGTTGGTTGAGCAACCAACTCTTGATTTCAGCTCAGGTCATAATCTCATGGTCCTGGGATCAAGCCCGGTGTGGGGCTCTGCCATCAGCGGGGAGTCTGCTGGAGATTCTCTCTCTCCCTCTGTCCCTTCCCCTGCCCGCACGTGTACACTCTCTTTCTCTGAGATAAATAAATAAATCTTTTTTTATAAAAGTGGTTATTAAAATTTACTAGTCTCACAAGTGAATAACAAGATTATGACATGAATTTAAATGCTTAAGAAAGTATCAGGGTTTTTAAATTGTAAATTTAATAGATTGATTACACACAAGGTAAACTTCTGAAGTTTCTTTTCTACATATAAAACTGTCAGAGAGGACACCAAAAGAACTCACATCAACAATGCCAAATATAGTGCTTTTAATGATACTTTTTAAGCAAAACTGTAACTGTTTACGTTAAACGTTGTATGTTCAGGGAATATCTAATTAGATGATTTCTTTTTTGGGATAGAACCACCATCTGTTGTAATAAAAAGAAAACTATTTATAATACTTTCTGTTTCTCTGATCTAGTTCAATAGTTCATAGTATTGCTACTGAATATAATAAAATAAATATAATAAATATTTATTTATGAATATAATAAAACAGGAAAAACTGCTTTAAAATAAACTCTACTGAATTTAAATAAACAGAAACCATCAGCTACTTTAAATGTCATTAGCAAAGATGCACATTATTCAATTATCCATTATTATTTTTATTACTTTTAAAAAAAGTTTTGAAGAGCAGAAGAGCAGATAGAATGCAATAAATTAAAAAAAAAACATATTGGTATAGAAATAATACCATGTTGATTAATGAATATTTTTGCCATGTTGAAGAAAGATGGTTGGAAATCATTAAATGCTTCCCAAATTCCTAATTTTTTCCA
Organism: Neomonachus schauinslandi; assembly: GCF_002201575.2. Classification (NCBI taxonomy): domain Eukaryota; kingdom Metazoa; phylum Chordata; class Mammalia; order Carnivora; family Phocidae; genus Neomonachus; species Neomonachus schauinslandi. Next base: position 64,984,206 of record NC_058404.1, read on the forward strand.
GTGTAGTCATATTTAGTGCATCCTTGCATTTCCCCATATTTATAGTATAGGAAGGAAATAACTGCAATAACTCAACATAATTTCAGCGACAGAATAAATTATTATGAAAATATTATATATTTAATTTGGCATATATTTAAGATATACAAACCTTTGGAAACTATTTTACAACCCCTGAGGCAAATAATTACCTGAACCATAGTCAGTCTAGTTCTTTTTTAACCTGTTACTGCATCACTCGTATTCTTAACATTGTTGTTTTTATTATTTTCCTCCAATTAAACATTTTCCAGAATTTCAGAAGTAATTTCTTTGCTCTACTTGATGTTGGTGAGAACACAGAATGTTGTGCTCAGTTCGAGGTTTCTTATTTTCAGGAGAATACAGAAAATCTAGAGGATGCCTTCTGTTTTCATTCATTCACTCATTCGTACATATAGCAAATATTTATTGAACATTTGCATGGTCCAGGAAGCATAAAAGGCACCAGATAAGGGGGGAGACATCCTTTTTAGGAGTTTAAAATCTACTTAAGGCATCTTTGGAAAGCTTGATTTTTCCTCCCTTGGATGATCTCTAAAATAGGTAAAATCATTAAGGCTATTAAAGTCTTTGTAATCATGAAATGGAACAAACTAGCTATAGAGTTTTCAAGAGAAAATTGTCACCTACAGAACTTGCTTAACCACAGAATTCTCACAGGCTAGCTTGTAGTTCCTATATGCCATAAAATTTTGTTGCCTTAGCCAGAACTGGTCTTTAACAAGGAAAACTACAAAAAGAAGCTTTGTGCATACTATTTTGACTAGGTATTTCTGGTGAAACTTTAAATAATATATTATGAAAGCTAGCTGATTTATATCCCAGTATTCTGCCAAAGAAATAAACATGTATACCATTTCTGGGCCAGACATTATTTGAAACTTTGTTATGGAACTGAAATTTCAGATCACCAAGATACAGAGACAAAATAAATGTTTTTATTCTCTATGGTCCTATTGAGGAAAAAAAAAGTATTTTCAGTTTTTCTTATCCTAACTAAGAACTAGAAGTTCTGGACAAAAATAAAATAAAGCAAAATAAAATCTATTTGAAGGCATAGGAAAGCTGCCAAATAGCAAAGATTTGTGAAAGCAAGATCCCACAGAGAATGGAAGTTCAGAGAAGTGAGTCCAAGAACTGTCAATCAAGTCTATGATCTTCCCAAGTAACTGCTGAGGCTGCAAAAAAAAAAAAAAAAAACTAAGCAGAGGTTTTGACAGACTCATTAAGTTCCAGTAAGAAAAAAACTGTGTTTGAAGGACTATGAAGAAAGAGGAAGACTAGTAAATAGTATAGGTTTTATTCTAGGAACCTTGAAGTCTCCATCCTAGGAATCAAGAGTGAACCAGAAATAAGACTCAAATTAGAATCATTTTAATTTCTGATTAGATTAAGGTGACCTGAAATTTCTAGCACCTTAGCAAAAAAAAAGTAAATTTCCTCTGTGGGAAAATATCATCTAAAGATTGAAGTATCTATCATTTTTCATAAGTAATGTCTGACATTAAAAGAAAAATCTCCAGACATAACAGAATGAAAAGAGAAAAAAAGGAAAAAATATCCAAACTCAAATATGAAAGAAAAAAAGATAGAAAATACATTTTAAGAAGAAACATGTGACATAGTAAAATGGTCTATCACATGTAAAATTGGAGACCCAGACAGAGAGGTGAGAGACAATGGGACAACAGCAATATTTGAAGAAATAATGCCTACGATTTTTTTCAAAACTGATTCTCACGATGTAGAGCTGAGAAAAATCTCTTTGTGGCTCTGAAAGGGGAAGGAAAGACTAGCCCTTGTGAGAAACACCCAGAGCATTGTTTATACCAAGAGCTACTCTCTAAAGGAAAATCTTTTTTTTTTTAAAAAGATTTATTTATTTGAGAGAGAGAGAGAGTATACGATGTGGGGGGAGAGGGCAGAGGGAGAGGGAAAAGCAGAGTCCCTGCTGAGCAGGGAGCCCGATGCGGTGCTCAATCCCAGGACCTTGAGATCACGCTTAATGGCCTGAGCCACCCAGGCGCCCCTAACGGAAAATCTTTAACAGAACCTTATCTGAGGTGGGAGAAGAGCATTTCACTTCAGTCATCTCTAGCCTTTTTGTCTCACATAATAGGGGAAACACTGGGAAGGTAGTAGTCCAAAAACTTAGGTCCACTAAAAGACTGAGATTTAATCATAAGATTAGAATGCTTACCCTCCCCCACACCTTATCACATGCCAACAGTGCTCCAGTATAATAACAGTGGGTCACTGCTGAAAGGGCAGTAAGGTACAGACTCTCTAAAGAGGAATACTTAGGGAACCCTTAAGTCAACAGGGGAGAAAAAAAGAGGACATTTGAGGAATTGGAAGCCCCCAGTACATACAACTACAGAGACATTAAAAACAACTGAATTCCTTTTTGGCTTTTGCCAAATGTATTGCAAGATGAAAACAATGACAGTCTAATTAAATCTTATTAAGGTGGGCAAAAAGTTCAAAACTATCAAGGACACTCTTTGAAATATGCTTTCACATCTGCTATTATTCATTATTTAATTTACCCTAAATGTGTAATGTACACTGATTATATTATGGTTTTGCAATGCCTCTTTTTCAGCTAGCATGGTAATTAAAATCAAGTGTCAATATAATCGTAATTGGCTGTAAAAACATAATGAAAAAATGTGAATGGTGACTGGATATTTGATAATATTAAGGAATTTTTATTAGTTTTTCATTGTTAATATTTTTGTGATTTATTTTAAAAATGCCTATCTTCAAGAAATACATGTTGAAATATTTATAGATGAATCATGTGATACCTGGAATTTTTTCAAAATAATCTAAGGTAGTGGTCAGGGAGTGTATACATAAACCAAGATTTCTATGAACTGATAATGATTGAAATGGATGAAGAATATAGAGGGGTTCATTTTAGCATTTATGTTATTTTTGTATTAAAAATTTCCTTGCTTAAAAGGTAAAGAAAAACCTTTAGAACCTCACCTTTAATTTGTTGTATCACATATTACCAACACAATACTTTCAAATAATAAAGCATATTCGGGTGCCTGGGTGGCTCAGTTGGTTGGGCGACTGCCTTCGGCTCAGGTCATGATCCCGGAGTCCCGGGATCGAGTCCCGCGTCGGGCTCCCTGCTCGGCAGGGAGTCTGCTTCTCCCTCTGACCCTCCCCATTCTCATGCTCTATCGCGTTCTCTCTCTCCAATAAATAAATAAAATCTTTAAAAAAAAAATGGAATGGGCGCCTGGGTGGCTCAGTTGGTTAAGCGACTGCCTTCGGCTCAGGTCATGATCCTGGAGTCCCGGGATCGAGTCCCACATCGGGCCCCCTGCTCAGCGGGGGGTCTGCTTCTCCCTCTGACCCTCTTCCTTCTCTTGCTATCTGTCTCTCATTCTCTCTCTCTCAAATAAATAAATAAAATCTTTAAAAAAAAAAATTTTAAAAAAAAATTAAAAAAAAATGGAATGAATCATTCCACAAATAATAAAGCATATTCAATAGCATTGCACTCACCAAGTTATCATTAAAACTGATATGTATTTGATAAAAGTAAAACTTTTTGTGCCATTAATTTAAAGGTTTGCATTGTTTTTAAATTTGAATTATTTAATGGTATGCTTTATTTTATCTAAAGTTTTATTTAAAATACATCATTTTCTAATTTCTATTTTAATGCACTTAATATTTAATGTAGTATATGCATATGGTTTGGCTTGTAAGGAAATGAATATGCATATTTTGGGGGCACATACTCCCAAATCATTTTCTGATGATGTGCTGTATTGTAAATATTTACAATTTTCTGTATATTATGATGTTTTAACATCTTAAAAACAAAAAAAAAACAAACTTGTCTGGCTGAGGACAGAGCTCCTTCCAGGAGCTAGTCAATTCTTAGAAGGGGCAAAGGGCCCAGCCAGAAACATATCATTGATATGCAAACTAACCAATCCAAAACCAAATCTTCTCTATCTGGTTCATTATACTCTGGAGGCAATATATTTTTCTATCTTAATCATCCCATGGCCAGGTGCCAGGCAACTAGTTACCCCTTCTGTAGGCCCAAACCTGCCAAAATTATTCAAATTAACCAATCCTAAATTTCGCACACACTGTCCTCCTTGCTTTCCCCAGGGAAACCCCAATAAAGACTATGGCCTAAACCTTCCTGTCACTGCTGCTTCTGCCTCCTGACCACCCTGGTGGCTTTCCCACGTGGTCTGCATGGCATGGTGCACCACCTGTCTGCAGAGCCTGTGAATATAATAAACTTTGCGGTTACCTCAGCCTGTCCTCTGTGTCTTCTTGTAGCGCACAACTTAGACCGTCTCATAAAAAAATACAAAACTGGTGCATGTACAGAAAAAAAAAAGTTTGTGAGGAACAAGATGGCGGAGGAGTAGGAAACCTAAATTTCGTCTGGTCCCAGGAATTCAGCTGGATAGGGATTAAACCATTCTGAACACCTACGAACTCAACAGGAGATTGAAGAAAAGAATAGCAGCAACTCTCTGAACAGAAAAGCGACCACTTTCTGGAAGGTAGGATGTGCTGAGAAGTGAATCCGAGGTGATATTTGGGAGGATAGATGGCAGGGGAGGGGGCCTCCGTTGGCCGCTTCTGGCAAGTGATAGAGCTGCGGAGCACAAAATCAGAACATTTAGAAGTCTGCTCCACTGAGGGACGTTGCTCTGGTGGCTAAGCGGGGGGTGGAACCCTCGCTGGGACAGCGTGGTCTCAGGACCCTCGGGGTCACAGAAAGACCAGGGGTGCCTGAGTGCGGCAGAGCTCCCAGGGATCGGAGCGGGGAAGCCGGCTGCAGAGACAGAGCAGAGGAGTGGGCTCTCAGCTCAGGGTTGCCATAAACCGTGATCCGTGGCACAGTCAGGCCACTGCTCCTCCAGCACGGACCCAACAAGTGGCAGACCTGGAGAGACTCCCCTTCCTCCCCCCAGAGGAGTGGCCCAGGAGTGCACCGCAGGGAGATTCCACACGGGGTCGGGTGCCAGAGATAGAAACGCTGGGTCACAGGCCGGGTGAGCATGGAGTGCGGCTGGAGACCCAGGAGATGGGAGTGATTGACTGCTTTTCTCTGTGGTCGCACTGAGGAGCGGGTCCCCAAGTTCTCAGCTCCTCCTGGGTGGAGATTGGGAGGCTGCCATTTTCACTCTCGTCCTCCAAAGCTGTACGGAAAGCTTGCAGGGAACAAAAGCTCCCAAGAGCAAACCCGAGCAGATTACTTAGCCTGGACCGGCAAGGGCAGGGCAATTCCGCCTCCGGCAAAGACATTTGGGAACCACAGCAACAGGCCCCGCCCCTGGGAGATCAGCAAGAACAGCCTGCCAAGACCAAGTTTACCCATCAATGAGAACGCCAGCGCTAGGGGAATACTGCACATAGAATTCATGGCTTTTTTCCATGATTCTTTAGTCTTTCAAAGTTAATTTTTTTAACTTTCTTTTTTTTTTGAATTTTTCTTTTTCCCTTTTTCAATCGAAATCTTATCAATCCCTTTTTAAAAAAATCTTTTTTATTTTTCATTTTTAGAGTCATATTCTATCCCTTCATATTAGTTAACCTTATTTTTGGTATATATATATATAAGTTCTTCTCCGTTTAAAATTTTGGGATACAATTTCTTCTAACAGATCAAAATATACCCTAAATCTCTAATGTATGGTTTTGTTCTAGTCTCCTGCCTGATCACATTCTCTCCCTTTTTTTTTAAATCCTCTTCTTTCTTTTTTCAACCAACTTCTTATCTTATCAATTCCTTTTATAAAATCTTTTCTAATTTTCATCTTTACAGTCATATTATATCCCTTCATCATATTAACCCTTATTTTTGTACATATATAGTTTTTCTTTCTTTAAAATTTTAGGAGGTACTTTCTTCTAACAGACCAAAATATGCCCAAAATCTAGTGTGTGACACTGATCTATGCACCAGCCTAATCATATTTGATCATATTCTGTTCTGTTTTGTTTTTGTTTGTTTTTTTCTTTTTCTTTTTCTTTTTTTCTTTCTTTTTCCTTTCTTTCCCTTTCTTTTCCCCCGGTTTCAGGTCTTTTCTGATTTGTTTAGTGTATATTTTCTGGGGATGTTGTTACCCTGTTAACATTTTGTTCTCTCATTCATCTATCCTCCTCTGGACAAAATGACAGGATGGAAAAAATCATTTCAAAAAAAAGAACAAGAGGCAGTACTGACTGCCAGGGACCTAATCAATATGGACATTAGTAAGATATCGGAACTAGAGTTCAGAATGATGATTTTAAAGATACTAGCTGGGCTTGAAAAAAGCATGGAAGATATTAGAGAAACCCTTTCTGGAGAAATAAAAGAACTAAAAGCTAACCAAGTCGAAACCAAAAGGCTATTAATGAGGTGCAATCAAAAATGGAGGCTCTAACTGCTAGGATAAATGAGGCAGAAGAGAGAATTAGTGATTTGGAGACCAGATGATGGAAAATAAAGAAGCTGAGATAAAGAGAGATAAACAACAACTGGATCACAAGGGCAGAATTTGAGAGATAAGTGATACCATAAGAAGAAACAACATTAGAATAATTGGGATCCCAGAAGAAGAAAGAGAGAGAGGGGCAGAAGGTTTTTGGAGCAAATTATAGCAGAGAACTTCCCTAATTTGGGGAAGGAAATAGGCATCAAAATCCAGGAGGTACAGAGAACCCCTCTCAAAATCAATAAAAATAGGTCAACACCCCGACATCTAATAGTAAAACTTACAAGTCTCAGAGACAAAGAGAAAATCCTGAAAGCAGCTCAGGAGAAGAGATCTGTAACCTACAATGGTAGAAATATTAGACTGGCAACAGAACTATCCACAGAGACCTGGCAGGCCAGAAAGGACTGGCAGGATATATTCAGAGCACTAAATGAGAAAAATATGCAGCCAAGAATACTATATCCAGCAAGGCTGTCATTGAAAATAGAAGGAGAGATAAAAGGGGTCCAGGACAAACAAAAACTAAAGGAATTTGCAAACACGAAACCAGCCCTACAAGAAATATTGAAAGGGGTCCTCTAAGCAAAGAGAGAGCCTAAAAGTAGCATAGACCAGAAAGGAACACAGACAATATACAGTAACAGTCACCTGACAGGCAATACAATGGCACTAAATTCTTATCTTTCAACAGGTACCCTGAATGTAAATGGGCTAAATGCCCCATTCAAAAGACACAGGGTATCAGATTGGATGAAAAAAACAATACCCATCGATATGCTGTCTGCAAGAGACTCATTTTAGACCCAAAGAAACCCCCAGATTGAAAGTAAGGGTGTGGAAAACAATCTACCATGCTAATGGACACCAAGAGAAAGCTGGGGTGGCAATCCTTATATCAGACAAATTAGATTTTAAACCAAAGACTGTAATAAGAGACGAGGAAGGATGCTATATCATACTTAAAGGGTCTATCCAACAAGAAGATCTAACAATTATAAATATCTATGCCCCTAATATGGGAGCAGCCAATTATATAAGCCAATTAATAACAAAAGCAAAGAAACACATCAACAACAATACAATAATAGTGGGGGACTTTAACACCCCCCTCACTGAAATGGACAGATTGTCTAAGCAAAAGATCAACAAGGAAATAAGGACTTTAAATGACACACTGGACCAAAAGGACTTTACAGATATATTCAGAACATTCCATCCCAAAGCAACAGAATACACATTCTTCTCTAGTGCCCATGGAACATTCTCCAGAATAGATCACACACATCCTAGGTCACAAATCAGGTCTCAACTGGTACCAAAAGATTGGGATCATTCCCTGCCTATTTTCAGACCACAATGCTTTGAAACTAGAACTCAATCATAAGAGGAAAGTCGGAAAGAACTCAAATACATGGAGGCTAAAGAGCATCCTACTAAAGAACAAATGGGTCAACCAGGAAATTAAAGAAGAATTAAAAAAATTCATGGAAACAAATGAAAATGAAAACACAACTGTTCAAAATCCTTGGGATGCAGCAAAGGCAGTCCAAAGAAGAAAGTATTTGGCAATACAAGCCTTTCTGAAGAAACAAGAAAGGTCTCAAATACACAACCTAACCCTACACCTAAAGAAGCTGGAGAAAGAAGAGCAAATCAAGCCTAAACCCAGCAGAAGAGAATAATAAAGATCAGAGCAGAACTCAATGAAATAGAAACCAAAAGAACAGTAGAACAGATCAACAAAACTATAGGAGCTGGTTCTTTGAAAGAATTAATAAGATTGATAAACCCCTGGTCAGACTTATCAAAAAGAAATGAGAAAGGACCCAAATAAATAAAATCATGAATGAAAGAGGAGAGATCACAACCAACACCAAAGAAATACAAACAATTATAAGAACATATTATGAGCAACTCTATGCCAGCAAATTAGATCACCTGGAAGAAATGGATGCATTCCTAGAGATGTATCAACTACCAAAACTGAACCAGGAAGAAATAGAAAACCTGAACAGACCTATAACCACTAAGGAAATTGAAGCAGTCATCAAATCTCCCAACAAACAAAAGCCCAGGGCCAGATGGCTTCCCAGGGGAATTCTACCAAACATTTCAAGAAGAATTAATACCTATCCTTCTGAAACTGTTCCAAAAAATAGAAATGGAAGGAAAACTTCCAAACTCGTTTTATGAGGCCAACATTACCTTGATCCCCAAACCAGACAAAGACCCCATCAAAAAGGAGAATTACAGACCAAGATCCTTGATGAACACGGATGCAAAAATTCTCACCAAAATGCTAGCCAATAGGATCCAACAGTACATTAAAAGGATTATTCACTATTACCAAGTGGGATTAATCTCTGGGCTGCAAGGTTGGTTCAACAACTACAAATCAATCGATGTGATACAATACATCAATAAAAGAAAGAACAAGAACCATATGATCCTCTCAATAGATGCAGAAAAAGCATTTGACAAAGTACAGCATCCTTTCTTGATCAAAACTCTTCAGAGTATAGGCATAGAGGGTATATACCTCAATATCATAAAAGCCATCTATGAAAAACCCACAGCGAATATCATTCTCAATGGGGAAAAACTGAGACCTTTCCCCCTAAGGTCAGGAACACAGCAGGGATGTCCACTACCACCACTGCTATTCAACATAGTATTAGAAGTCCTAGCTGCACCAATCAGACAACAAAAAGAAATAAAAAGCATCCAAATCGGCAAAGAAAAAGTCAAACTCTCACTCTTTGCAGATGATATGATACTTTATGTGAAAAACCCAAAAGACTCCACACCAAAATTGCTAGAACTCATTAAGGGATTCATTAAAGTGGCAGGATATAAAATCAATGCACAGAAATCAGTGGCATTCCTACACACCACTAACAAGACAGAAGAAAGAGAAATTAAGGACTTGATCCCATTTACAATTGCATCCAAAGCCATAAGATACCTAGGAATAAATCTAACCAAAGAGGCAAAGGATCTGTATGCAGAAAGCTATAAAATACTCATGAAAGAAATTGAGGAAGACACAAAGAAATGGAAAAACGTTCCTTGCTCATGGATTGGAAGAACAAATATTGTGAAGATGTCAATGCTACCTAGAGCAATCTACACATTCAATGCAGTCCCTATCGAAATGCCATCCACTTTTTTCAAGGAAATGGAACAAATAATCCTAAAATTTGTATGGAACCAGAAAAGACCCCGAATAGCCAGAGGAATGTTGAAAAAGAAAAGCAAAGCTGGCGGCATCACAATTCTGGACTTCCACCTCTATTACAAAGCTGTCATCATCAAGACACTATGGTACTGGCACAAAAACAGACACATAGATCAATGGAACAGAATAGAGAGCCCAGAAATGGACCCTCAACTCTAGGGTCAGCTAATCCGACAAAGCAGGAAAGAATGTCCAATGGAAAAAAGACAGTCTCTTCAACAAATGGACAGCCACATGCAGAAGAATGAAACTAGACCATTTCCTTACACCACACACAAAAATAGACTCAAAATGGTTGAAAGACCTAAATGTAAGACAGGAGTTCATCAATATCCTAAAGGAGAACACAGGTAGTAACCTCTTCGACCTCAGCCACAGCAACTTCTTCCTAGAAACATTGCCAAAGGCAAGGGAAGCAAGGGCAAAAATGAACTATTGGGACTTCATCAAGAAAAAAGCTTTTGCACAGCAAAAGAAACAGTCAACAAAACCAAAAGACAATCGACAGAATGGGAGAAGATATTTGCAAATGACATATCAGATAAAGGGCTAGTATCCAAAATCTATAAAGAACTTATCAAACTCAACACCCAAAGAACAAATGATCCAATCAAGAAATGGGCAGAATTTCTTCAAAGATTTCAAAATTCTTCAGAATTTTTCCAAAGAAGACATCCAAATGGCCAACAGACACATGAAAAAGTGTTCAACATCACTCGGCATCAGGGAAAGCCAAATCAAAACCTCAATGAGATACCACCTCACACCACTCAAAATGGCTAAAATTAACAAGTCAGGAAACGACAGATGTGTGTGGGGATGCAGAGAAAGGGGAACCCTCCTACACTGTTGGTGGGAATGCAAGCTGGTGCAGCCACTCTGGAAAACAGTATGGAGGTTCCTCAAAAAGTTGAAAGTAGAGCTAGCATATGATCCAGCAATTGCACTACTTGGTATTTACCCCAAAGATACAAATGTAGGGATCCGAAGGGGTACGTGCACCCCGATGTTTATAGCAGCAATGTCCACAATAGCCAAACTGTGGAAAGAGCCAAGATATCCATCGACAGATGAATGGATAAAGAAGAAGTGGTATATACATATACAATGGAATATTATGCAGCCATCAAAAGGAATGAAAACTTGCCATTTGCAATGACGTGGATGGAACTGGAGGGTGTTATGCTGAGTGAAATAAGTCAATCAGAGAAAGACATGTATCATATGACCTCACTGATATGAAGAATTCTTAATCTTAGGAAACAAGCTGAGGGTTGCTGGTGTGGTGGGGGGCGGGAGGGATGAGGTGGCTGGGTGATAGACACTGGGGAGGGTATGTGCTATGGTGAGCGCTGTGAATTTTGTAAGACTGTTGAATCACTGACCTGTACCTCTGAAACAAATAATACATTATATGTTAAAAAAGAAAAAAAAAGAAGAAGAAGAAGAAGAAGATAGCAGGAGGGGAAGAATGAAGTGGGGGAAATCGGAGAGGGTGATGAACCATGAGAGACTATGGACTCTGAGAAACAAACTGAGGGTTCTAGAGGGGAGGGGGTGGGAGGATGGGTTAGCCTGGTGATGGGTGTTAAAGGGGGCATGTACTGCATGGAGCACTGGGTGTTATACGCAAACAATGAATCATGGAACACTACATCAAAAAATAATGATGTAATGTATGGTGATTAACATAATATGATAAAAAAAAATGTTTGGCTATAAAAAAAATAGAAAAAAAAGTTTGACGATCACTACCCTAGAAGTAATCACATTTAAGCACAATGTAAGACTTTCTTTGAAATATTACAGTATGGTTTTAAACTCACCACCCCCCAAAGAAGCTGACTACTTTGTTGATTTATGCTGTTTGCAATAAACAAAGAATCTTTAAATTGGTACTTCACAGGTCAGAGAAGCTTAGATAAAAGTAGTAGGGTGACTGCTTTTAACTTTGGGTATGACGCAGAAGTGCTGAAAAGTGAGTTAATCACTCCCTGAGAAACATTGAAATGCTCTTGCCTACCTCCCTCAGTGCACCAGAGTTCTTTGACAAAAAGACTTCCGGGCCTCTTAGGCAAAAGCACCCTTTCTTCACTCCATCATTCAAATTCACCTTTCCCAGGATACATGCACTAAATAGTCTAGTGATTGCCATCATTCATTTAATTCAGAGAATTGAGCAAGAATTACTTTGAAATATTTTTAATTTGGAATCTAGAGGAAAATAAAGTATTTCCTATAAGAACTTTTGTCAATCATTAGTAAATATCAACAAGGCAGTGTGAAAACAATTTTCACTGATCTCACAAACATACAAACCACAAAACATGTTTTTACTGCTTCTTTCCCAAATTGGAAATGATGACATCTGTAATATTCTAACTGGCTGGTTCATGAAACATTCAACTATTGACTGACCTCCGTTTAACTTTCACAATTGTTTTATGAAAAAGAAAATATTTTTCTTGGAAGAGTAAAATCAATTTTAGTAACTTCAAGATTGAATTATAGGCAACAAATGGAAATCCTTAACATTGGCCTGTAAACTGAAATTAGAAAAAGAGGTATGTAAGCCCTGGCTGCAGACAGAACTAAAAACAAAAATGAAACGTAAGAAATTTTTCAAGTGTATAACCTTTACATCCACCCGGGGTTATAGCTGTTCTAAAAATACTCACAGTTTCTCTTTTCTTATTTTTTTAACATTCCAGCTTTATTTAAGTATAATTGACATATAAAATTGACTCAAAGTTTAGTGATGCCATCTTCTTCTCTTATACCCCTGCGCCTGCTATTATGCCTGACTTGATTCAGATTCTGCCCTTTGTTAAATAACAAAAATTCAACTGAGTAAATTTGAACATCTAATTGGCTTTATTCAATGATTTCAAGAATCAAGCAGCATCCCATCTAGCAAGTAGAAAGGAGCTCTGAAAAGCTGAACAAGATAGAAGGCTATTATGAGGGGGAAGGAGGAAGGAAAGAACTGATTGCTTGTCTTCCTTTTGGGGACAGAAAGAGTCTATGTGGCAGATTACCTCATTAGTGCTGACCAGAATATTCCAGACTGACCAGTTAAGACTACATTCTTGGAGAAGGCTGAAACTGCAATTAAGTTAGGTATTAAGTCTTGATTTGGTGATGTTGGCTTAGCACAAGTGACTCCATTTTTGGCCACTTTTTTCTTTTTAACAATTCCTCCCTTGTGATCATACTCTCAGCTTAACTGAGGGATGTGATCAAAATTTGAGGCATTAGCACCACTTTCATGACCTGAGCCGAAGGCAGTCGCTTAACCAACTGAGCCACCCAGGCGCCCGGATAGCACCACTTTCAGCTATTGCATGAAGCTTTTGTTGGTTCTTTCCATGCTATCCATAGGTCATGATGTTTTTGCTTAATCCTGGTAATATTCATAGGTCACAGCAGGTTCACATCTTTAAGTTGATCATTCTCATTGTTCATTTTCTGATATTCCAGCCTTAAGGAGATCATTTGCTTGCTGGTTAGTGGCTGCAAACATGCATGAAAAGCTTTTGAAAGGATACAACACACCAGAGGCATTATTATGATTATTATAAGCAGGATAATTCCCAGTGTTTGAAGTGCACTTCAGATGCAAGACGCAAACCAATCAAAATCAAATAAGTCAAAGAAAGACCTACTGAAGGAGTTATCTTTTTAAGCCAAGTGGCTTGCTCAGTGATCATATGTAACTAAGTTCCAACTTCTCCAGAAGTATGAATCCAGGTGTAGCAGGTGATATTGGCCACAGCACAGAGACCTCTTTGCTCAGCTAAAAGATATTCACAGGCTATTCTGTTGGCAAGAACAACATTGAAAGCAGAATCAGACCTATAAATACAGAGAGCAAACTGATAATTGCCAGAGGTAAGGGGGTGGAGTAATGAGCAAAATGGGTGAAGGAGAATGAGAGGTATAGGCTTCCAGTTCTGGAATGAAAAATTACGGGAATAAATGGTAGAGTATAGGGAATATATTCAATGATGTTGTAATAGCAACAGGAAGAGAATCCTGAATCATAAATGCCTCCTCCTGGTAATTCTTGTCTGACTCTGTCTCAAGACTAGAAGTGACAGCCATGTAGACCAGTAAAAAGTTTAAGGGTCTGTAGACCACACAAGCAGTTTCATTCTGGTTACCCTTGCCTTGCACAGAGCCTGGAGGCAAAGTTCCCCAACTTTGGGGTTGTTAACCAGAAACAGGGAAATAGACCAGGGATGTCTCTGGCACCAATGACAGATCAGTTTTTTGATGACAATTCAGCAGTCTGAAAGGTCATCCCTCTTAACAATAGCCTGGGATGTGTGGATGATGACATCTTTCCAGGCCAATGTAAAGGAAAGAAAGAGAAGAAAGGGTTTCATGTTTAGCTGAATTTTGAAGTCTTGATCCGATGTCTTGGGAGGAAGCAGTCTACACTCACGTCGGCTACTTCTCTTCGTTGTTAATTTGGGCTGTAAAATGCGTACCTAAAGCTTGAGTTCCTAAGGTTTGGCTGTCATCTGGGTAGTGAAGAGGACCTGGTATAGTCTCTTCCAGGGAGAATCCAGGTCAGTCTTATACTTAGTGATTCCAAATCAGAAGGGTGGGAGACAATTGGAAATGTTAGTTTGGAGAGTCATAACCAAATATTTGAGGAAACTAGAAGAATTTAGGGACCAGCCCAATTTACAGATATATAGTAAATCCTCAAAGACAATTAATAGGACTAGAATTTGATTATGTACAAAGGTTCAAACCTAATTTTTCTGTCTAAAACTACCCCCATTTTTTACCAAAGATAATTAGGGTAAAACTAATTTGTTTGCATACAACTTGGCCTAATTATTTATTTAAGTGCAGCAAAATAGTGATTAACCATATAAGCTCTTTTAAAGACTGCTTTGCCGGAACCTTTTAAGCAAGGTACCAGGTCAATTTTTCCGTGGGTCTTTATTGGCTTCGTATAAAATCAACCTTAGGGGAACCTGAGTGGCTCAGTCCATTAAGCGTCTGACTCTTGGTTTCAGCTCAGGTCATAATCTCATGGGTTTTAGGATTAAGCCCCAAGTCAGGCTCTGCTCAATGGATAGTCTGCTTGAGATGCCCTCCCTCTGCCTCTCCTCTGACTCATGTGCTCTCTTGTGTTCTCTCTCTCAAATAAATAAATAAATAAATCTTAAAAAAAATAAAATCAACCTTAGTTTCTTAAAACTGTCTTGTCATATTTGAGTCTATGCTCACCTCTCTTAAATATGACATTGCAGTCAAAGCCTTAGTAATATAACCAATGTTTTCAGTTGTGTCCTGTTATAAGGAAAACCGATTCTTATTGAACTTATGTAAATAACTAGCTGTTTTGCTATGAAAGGAATACTCAAGAGGTTCTGAATTCTGGAGGAATCAGATAGGGAGAAAAAGTAAGTGATTCATGTTCATTTACAAAGGTATGCTTTTATTGAAATGTTGCATGTCATCAATAGCTTAACAGAGGTTTTCTTAAGTCTAGAAAAACAAAACATTAAGGAACCAACAATTTTTTAAGCAAAAAGTCATAAAAAATTATAATCATATTCCTCAGTTCATGTAGTTCCATAATATTTGTTCTGTTTGAATCCAGTTTTTTCCATTAGTTATGGAAATTCTTATCCAGTTCAATTTTACGATTTTAAAGGTATTAGAGACCTGTATTCTAGAATACTTATCAGAGTCATCTCCCTCTCCATGAGTCTCCTTGAAGATGAAGCAATTGGTATGAACACTTTTGCAAAAGCATCAGGGTTAAACAATAGCTTTCTGTGAATGACAAAGCCTTAAAAATAGCTATTAAGAATCTGATGAAAATTCATTGTAATGTAATTGACAAAGAAATTTGGTTATTTCTTTGACACATGACATTTCAAGATGATCACTAGAATTACAAGTGATAACATACCAGGACATACCAGTTTCATACAATTTCTGCAATATTTATGTTAATAACATGTATCCACACAAATATAAGAAGGTTTAGCACCACTTATTTGACAATGCTTCTCATGTAATTTAAGATTCCAAATAAACCTGATTAGTGTAATATCTAGTTTTTTATAAGGATAGAAAACAAATCTTTTGAGGTGTTCCAAGGACCCTTCGGAAAATCCCTAAGTTAGTTTGAGGTCAAAAAGACTTTAGAAGTTGACGTGGGGGAAGTTTGTAGAAAATATCAAAATGTTTTAAAATACTTGGTCAAATAGGATTATAGGTCTTGTGAGGCAATGTTTAGTTATCCATTTAGCAATAGTGACAATTCACAGGCAGGGGCACCTGGGTGGCTCAGTCAGTTAAGCATCTGCCTTTGGCTCAGATAATGATCTCAGGATCCTGAGATTGAGCCCCACACAGAGCCCCACATCAGGCTCCCTGCTCAGCGGGGAGTCTGCTTCTCCCTCCTGCTACCCACCCTCATGCTCATTCTCTCTCTCAAATAAATAAATTAAAAAAAAATAAAATAAAAAAATAAACACTTCACAGGCAAATACAGAAAATTGAATTCTGTATTCAGAATTCAGTTGTAAAAAACAAAACAACCTTGGCTTCTTTAATAGAGAAGACTCAGCTTGGTTAAGTAATCAAAGATTTGATAAAGACAAAGGAAATTATTTGGACAAGACACAAAATCTTTCTTTGTTAGGCAGATTACTTAAAAGATAAAGAAAACCTTTTTACAGTGGCTTATCAAGAGCAGACCAATAGTTCAAGAAAACGTTGTCCTTTTAACAGAGGGAAAGCCAAATTCTAATTTGTACCTGCTTACTTTTGATATAAAATTCATTTAACTTAGTTAAATTCATTCCAATCTTAGCAAGCACTGACCACTCATAAAATCCCTTTTTGAAGAGCCCAGTTCCATAAACCTTTTACAACCTTTTTTCTCTCAACATAAATTGCATTTCCATTTCTCATACCCTTTCTTTTTTTTTTTTTTTTTTTACCAAAAACATGCATCCTATTTTTCTTACGTATGGAGATGTGTCTCTTACTACTTTTAGTAGCTTTAATTATATATTAGAATTTTTAACCTAAAATCCTTGATTTCTAGTGACAATAAAGAAGTAAACAATTATGAACTGTTTTTTTATATTAGCATTCGGTAGCTTGGCAAATTTATAAATACTTTTTATAATTTCGAGGAGCATTTTTTATGCAAAATTTTTAGTATGGCACAGGATTGTTGATTAATGGGCCCAAATATCTTTAGTTTCTCTGAAAAGGGAAGCTTATGTTCAGTAATTAATGTTCTAATATTTTATTTTATTTTGAAATGATCTAGATGTTTAATGATCATCCATCATTTAATTTACCCTAGCAAAACTTAAAGGTTTCAGGTTATCAAAAATATTTGGGAAGTTCACCTAAAACTTTTTTATCCTACTTACATCTATTTAATACACTGCTTCTTAACAATTATGTTTAGATTACCTATTGTCAAGAGCATGCTATGAAAACAAACACACGAGTTGTGTCTCTCCACAATGGCAGCTTTTTTCAGTCATAAAGCAAAGTTAAGTCACAATTACAAAGCAGGTTCAGGGCTCCAAACTCAATGACATTTCACCATGTGATTAAGCTTGGCTTCTTGCACAGCACACAGAGCAGGACATAAGACAAACCACACAACAAACAAGATAACAGAAGGGTGTAGGAAGTTAGCAAACCAGTCGCAAAGTCAGTATATGGGAGTGCAGTTGAGATAAGGCCTTGGTCTGATCTGGTCCGGGTCAGCTCTCAGCACTTACTGCTTCTGATGTTCAAGCAACGAAGGATCTCGGTTCTGTTCAGAGACCAGTCGGGCGGAGCCTTCACTGGCAGTTGCCTTTTTTCAGTGATCAGACATAGAGCGGTCATGTCTGAAGAGTTTGACAGTTTGCTGCCAAAATCCTCCCCTTTTTATTTATTTTATTTATTTTTTTTTAAAAGATTTTTATTTATTTATTTATTTGTGAGAGAGAGAGAGAGAGCATGAGATGGGGGAGGGTCAGAGGGAGAAGCAGACTCCCCGCCGAGCAGGGAGCCCGATGCGGGACTCGATCCCGGGACTCCAGGATCATGACCTGAGCCGAAAGCAGTCGCTTAACCAACTGAGCCACCCAGGCGCCCTATCCTCCCCTTTTTAAAGAATTTAATCATTTTCGGGTCCCCACAGACCTACTCTGGTCCTGCTCGTTATCAGCTTCATTTATATAAGGTTTTGATTTTCTTTAAACTTATTAAATAGAGGGGCACCGGAGGTGGCTCAGTCAACTGAGCATCCGACTCATCCGGTTCAGGTCATGATCTCATGGGTTGTGAGATCGAGCCCCATGTCAGTCTCTCAGCGATTCTCTCCCTCTGCCCCTCCCCCCAATTCACACTCTTCCTCTCTCTCTCAAATAAATAAATAAATCTTTATATATATATATATATATATATATAAACTAATCAAATAGAGCTCTTTTACAAATTAATTTTGGCAATATCCTTCAGAGGTAGAAAATACCACACATCTACAACACACACACATATGACAGATAAGATAGATAGATAGATGATAGATAGCTAGCTAGATAGATGATAGATATTTAGAGACATACACAGAGACCTTACAGCTTCCATACACTTAAGATTTCCCATTAGCCTAAATTCCAAATGACTTTTCTCTTTTTTCTTTTTCCTGATAAGAATTATTTCCCTGGAGTTTGTATTTTAACATTTACATCTCAAAGGCATCAGGAAGAACATAAGTTACAAGCCTTTTAAGATAAATAGGGGAAGCTTTGGGAATGGTAAAAAGACAATAGATGAATTCTGAACTGCCTCTAGAGTTGCATTCCTAGTTTTGTAAAGATTTGTAAGATAAAGACAGTTCCTCTCATTTCCTCAAGGAATGGGGTTGCAACTTAAATGACCTCATAAGTTGATCCACCCATAAATCTTTTTACAAGGGCTTTAGAAAGTTTTTCTTTTCCTCTGAGTATATAGTTTTATTTTAGCTTGGGGAAAAGGCCTAAAAAAAATTTTCTATCAGGATCTGTAATAGACCAATTTTCTGACCACAGTGCTACTTTGTAGTTTTTAGCCAGAACAAATAATAAACATTTCTGACAGTATTGAACAACCCCTTGGACTGAAAAGGTGTTCTCAAAGAGGGTGAAAAAGATATTTTTTCCTCTTTCTACTGGGTACTACAGCAGAGATCCAGGAGAGCTGACTCTGGTAAGAACTCTCACCCTTAACCTGCTTCTGCCAGTTTTCCTAGGATCCCATCTGCAGCTCTGGTATTTACCAGAATTTGGGTTTTTCATCATTTTTAGTTTTAGTTTTCCCTTTATTGAGAGAATAACACAGCAGCTTATCAAAAAATCCCTCTGAGTCAGGTCAACTTTGGGAGGGACCCATATAGGGGCCCAGCTTTAATAATATATTTGAAGGCATTTGAGTTGATGTTGAAAAATTTGCGTAGGCCTTCTGAGGGCAATCTTTTTCCCAGCTGATTACAACTGAGACATGGATCACTGGGCCAACATTTTAACGATGGAGCCGTAGGAGACTGTGATGTGGGGGTTGGAGAGGCAGGTGTTATTTTATTTTGGGTGTCTGGCCTTGGAGTTGTTGTAGCTGTAAGGCTAATAGTTTGGCAGACTTTTGTTTATGATTTTGTGTCTTTAAATTTCCATTAGTCTTTTGTAATGAATTCTTTTTTTTTGCAATGAATTTTTTAAATTAAACTATTTTGGAATCTTGAAGCCTTTGGAAGCATCAATATACCAATTAAAATAGGTATCCCATTCTGTTTGTTTGATATGGGAACTCTTAAGTGTACTTCTTAAGTAAACAATCATATATAATAGGAACATTCCCCATAATGGCCATTGAATTCTAGATCGTCTTTAGTAAAATTTTGCCATTTTTGTGGATATTAATAGCTTCCAGGAACACAGTTTTTAGACCTAAAATAAGTGGGTGTGCTAGAAGATGGTGTGCTTAACTTGTTGAATTTTGAGAATACTATTATTGTTGTTGTTATTTTAGTTAAGCCTTTGGGTCTCTCAAGCCAAACTAATACCTAAGAGGATGTGCCATGGGGTTGGGCTTGTGTAGTGTTTCACAGTGCACCTCATTCCACACAAATTATCTTGAGGTGGGGCGCCTGGGTGGCTCAGTCGTTAAGCGTCTGCCTTCGGCTCAGGTCATGATCCCAGGGTCCTGGGATCGAGCCCCGCATCGGGCTCCCTGCTCCGCGGGAGGCCTGTTTCTCCCTCTCCCTCTCCCCCTGCTTGTGATCCTGCTCTCACTGTGTCTCTCTCTGTCAAATAAATAAATAAAATCTTTAAAAAAAAAAATTAAAAAAAAATTATCTTGAGGTTGGTGGGTGGCCTAGTATCAATCTAACCCATTCTGTGACCAACTAATCCCCACATGGGAGTCTTTGAGTTAGCTGGCAAGCACTCTAAGACCGCCTTTAAGTGTTCAACTTTTGCCTGTCAATTTTTGTGGCTTTTTTCCTCCCAAGATTCCCATTAGCAACTGTCCTTTATCTACACAAAACAAGGCAAACAAACATGTAAATCCCAATTAGACTAACAGTAACTGAGAGATGTTACCATTTCCTGGCCAAGAGAATAAATAGCCTGTGCATACCAACAGCAAATCCCAACATAGATTAAACTAGCAGACTTCAGTAAATGGGGACTATGGACTAGAACTGGAGAAAGGGATTCCAAACAATGGGGAATTTTGGACCAAACCAAGGGCTAGGGACTGAGGTTCCAGATGGAACCATCTGACAGCTCAAACTGTTTGCTAAGCCCTGAACTGGAAAACCAATGAGATCAGGAGCTCAATGTAAAGACAGTGGAGCTCAGAACCAGGTGGACTTGCCCATGGTCCTCAAGAAAGACCATGAACTCAGAGTACCATGCCTATGTTTTTCATTGTCCCCGAATGCCATCAGAAGTTTGCTTCGGATCCCGCTGCCATCACCAAATCCATTCAACAACAAAAATTCAACCAAGTAAATCTGAAGATCTAATTGGCTTTATTCAACAATTCATGAATCATGCATCATCCCATCTAGCAAGCAGAAAGGAGCTCTGGAAAGCTGTACAAGATGGAAGACTGTTATAGGCAGAGGGGGAAGGGATAAGGAAAGAGCCAATTCATTCCTCTTCCTTTGGGGAATGGAAAGGGTTTATGTGGCAGATTACCTCATTACTGCTGACCAGAAAATTCTGGACTGACCAGTTAAGACTACATTCCTGGAGAAGCTTGAAAATAAAATTAGGTTAGGTATTAAGCTTTGGTTTGGTGACATGGGCTTATCACAAGTGACTCCATTTGGCACCTATTATTTCTTTTTAACACCTTGAAGCATAGATGAGCCAAATTGGTGGCAGTGTTGCTCACAGTGCTGTGTTAGAGGTTATTTGAGGTTAAGTAGAGATTCTGAAGCAGTATCAGCCCACGTGGTTTTGAGCTGTGTTGATGGAATAAAGAGACAACGTTTAAAAGGGTCAAAAGTATAAATAGGTATATAGTAATGAATGCTAAGTCTGATAAGATGGGACTAAAAAAAAATTACATCGAGTTCACCAGAAGAATAAAGAGTTAAAGAAGGAGATTTAGAGTATAGTTTGGGTTTGAGTATAGTTTGGGTTTGAGTATAGTTTGTGTTGAACAGTTCAATATGTCTCAGACACCACTCCCTTTTTTGGAAAACTTTAAGCCTTTATTTCTTATTTTTTTTTTAATTATACAGTTATATCATTAGATTTAGAATTTTTTTGGAACAATTTCAGAATAGTTATAAGAATAGTACAAAGAATTACCATTGACTCTTTACCCAGCTTACCTAAAATTAACTTCACCACAATGGCACAATTCAAAATTGTGTGTCTTCTGATGTAATTTGCTGACAGAAACACAGCATTGCCTTTGTGATACCCTTACAAAATAAATATATCACATGAACCAAATAATGAGAAAACATCAGAGAAACCCTAGTTAGGGACATTCTTCAAAATAACTGTCCTGTTCTCTAAATAAACAATTGATTATTGTATACAGTTGATAATTGTGTTTATACATGAAATGTCCTCTTTACAGGAAATATGCACTGAAATATTTAAAGGTAAAGAGGTATCATGTCTGTTGCTAACTTTCAAATGGGCTATAATCTTATAGACACATGCACAAACAGACACACATCTATATGTAGACACATGGGGTGAAACTGATAATATATAGTAAAATGTTAACATTCTGAGACCCCTTTTAACCTGAAGCCCTGAGCTTGCTGTGGAAATTGGCTTGCCAGGAATGGTATAATCACTCACTCCTCTCCCCTACCTTCTCCACCTTAAACACAGAAGTGCCTGGTTTGGAGTGTGCTTGAGGAAGCTAGGGGCCCTAGCTATGCCCTCTCAGGCCCATAATCTACCCAAGGACCAAAGCTGAATGTCAGGACTGGTTTGAGACAGAGGAACAAGGCCGTATGGGAATGTGGCATAATAAAGAATGAAGAAACATGAAATTAATATACAAAGTGAGGGATTTTAGGCAAGAAAGTGATGAGATCAATAACACTGGTTCTGTGGTATGGGCCAAGAACTTGGTTATTCACTTTGCAGCAGTTCATGGCTTTCTTTGAATTCCCTTCAGCTCTCAGCGGAGCAGGTTTTTCTGGGAGGTTTTGAGGGTGTTTGGCCCTGACTATAAAAGAGTGCGGTACAGTGGGAGAGCTCTTCTAGGTTTGGAAGGGCAAATGGTTGGGAAAGTCTGGGGCCAAGACTATGTAACTGTTACTTTGAATGCAATGGGACTCAAGCAGTATAACCCAAAAAACAAACTTTACTTCTTCCATTGTCCCATTAAATCTGCCCAATGGGAGCAATCCTTCTGTTTGTGTGAAAACTCAATCCCTCTGACTTTTCTGGTCATTGTGCTATAAGAGAAAGTCCTCTAGCCTTTTAACAAACAAATAATAATGATTCTTACATAAGAATCAAAATTCTAAATTTGATTTCAACATCAAATCTTCACACTTCCCTCGAGCTGAAGCCTTTTTGAGCTGATTGCTGACAGTAGGAAGGGGGACATGGTGTTCCTTTTCTCTTTTATCCTGTCCTACTGTTTCTCTTCCTTTTCTAGCTTGTTACCATTCTAGTTTTTTTCGGTCATTCCTGTGTTGATGGGAAATGGCAGAGAGAAGAGGGAAGGCAGACTGAGGGTGGGGGTGGGAATCACATCCCCAACTTCCCATCATCAACTTTCTCCTTCAAAACCACTTCATAAAATCCTCTGTCCATCTTTCTACTTTTTCTTATTTCTGATGTGAGTAAGGAAAATGTAAGGTTTATAAATGAGTGTTGGCTGTTTCCTTTGAAATTCTGCCTTCAAGGGAGTTTAGCACTTTCTTGAATGCAGCACCACCTAGATTCTTCTGCTCCGTTCACAAGTTCCAATTTAAGATCCTGTTAGAACTATGCTATGGAGAACTGGTATCTTAGTTTGGGCTGCTAAGATGAAGTATTGTAGACTTATTAAAAACAAAAAATTTATTTCTCACAGTTGAGGAGCCTTGAAATGTGAGATCAGGGTGCCAGCATGCTCTGGTTCTGATGAGAGTTCCCTTCCTGTTTGCAGAATGTCGGCTGCTTTTTTTAATCTCACATGGCTAGAAAAGCAAAGGTGTTCTCTCAGGTCTTTAATCCAACTCATGAGGGCTCTGCCCTCATGACTTAATCACCTCCCAAGGACTCCACCTCCTAATTCCATCACATCCAGGATTAGGTTTCAACATATGAATTTTGGGGGCACACATGCAGGTATACATGAATTCTGTCTCCAGGGAAAGAGGCAATCCTATAATCATGTCTAAAGGATATGTGTCCCTGGAGACATTCTTCAAGGGTCTGATTTATATAGTCCATCTGGTTATTCTAGTAGCAGTGGGACAATGGAATGTATATTTGTCTTAAGAGAGCTCTGAAGAGTCCCTGAAAGACCTGACATCACTGGCATTCTTAAATGCAGAGGACTTTAAAATAACAGCCATAAAAACAGGGTCAGAGGATGATCTAATGCAATCAACAGATGATTATTTTTAAGTGTCAAGAATAAGATAGAAACAGAGAGGGAGGCAAACCATAAGAGACTGTATAGTTAAGAGAACAGACTGAGGGTTGCTGGAGGGGAGGTTGGTGGGGGGGGATGGGCTAAATGGGTGATGGGTATTAATGAGTACACTTGTGATGAGCACTGGGTGTTACATGTAAGTGATGAATCACTAAATTCTACCCCTGAAACCAAAAAAAAAAAAAAAAAAGTATGTGGAGTCCTCAGGGTGGTCTAAGATAAAGTCTATGGTTCCAAATCTCAAGGGCACTCAAGTATTAGAAGATCACATTCTGTATATTATGACATATCTGAGAACAGTATGTTGAACATAAAAATCACAAAATTTCCAGCCCGAGAAAAGGAAAACCAGCCCAACATTTACTTCCTTGTCTCCGTGCTTTGCTTAAAATAGTCTCTGACAACATTGTCTTTCCCATCATCACCTCTTGGGTGGCTGATTTACAGTCTTATGTTTTCACACCATATTTAAGAGTTTTCATTTATCTTAAGACAATGGTGAATTATTGAAAGATTTTAAACCAGAAAATTATATGATTATATTTGCCTTTCAGACATCTTATTCTGGCAGGAGTGTAGAGGATGGGTTAGAGACAGGTCAGACTAGCCAGTACATCAACAGTTAAGACAGAATGGAGAAAAAGCCAAAAGTAAAACTAAGAAAATGAAAATAAAGTGGAAAGGGGAGAAATATAAGAATGATATCACAAATTCCACAAGTGGAGGGAATGCTAAACAGCGCTTCTAATCATCATATGACAAATATTAGAATATCTTATTTCCATTTAACGAGGGCATTGTATGCTTCTAACTGTACATGTGCCTATTCATGTCTTTTTAAATATAGAAATAAAAAGATCAATCACTGTGTCATGATATTCTATAAAAATTCCTGGATTCAAAATATTTGAAAATGAAAACCAAGGACTATATGAAATCACATTTCTAGAAAGTCTTAGGTTTCAATTTTTGGTGTTTTTTTTTTTCTTTTATCATTAAATCTTTCTTCAAATGAAATCTTACTTGAAACCCAACAAGTGTAAGGATCTGGAATGCCAATTTTCCCATTCCCTCGCTCTCACTTTGGCTCCTGATGAACTCTGAAAGGTCTATTGAGCTCTGTTCTTGTGACCATTCATTATTTTAAAACTGAAATTTTATATTGTGAGGTCCATGAGCTCTAGGGCCTTTTCTGTTTTATCATTTTATTCCCAATACCTAGTGCAGCACCTGGCACAAATTTGGTGTCTGGTGGATATTTATTGAATGAATGAGTGAATAAATATTAGACACAGAAAATTAAGTGACTTGGATTTAGTCACACAGCAAATTGATGAGTCAGATTTAGTATATAGTGAGCGGCCAGATAGATATAGGTGGCATTACCAGAATAGGAGATAAAGGAGAAGAAATATAGGAGAAAGGATGCTGAGATCAGTCTTGGGTATTAGAGTTTGAGGTGCCTTTCAGGCATCCAGGTAGAGGTATCAACAGACAACAAACTGCTCAGTCTATTTATTCATTATTATTATTACTATTATTTAGAGGGGGGAGGGTCAGAGGGAGAGGAGAGAGAGAATCCAAAGCAGGCTCACATGGGGCTTGATCTCAGGACCCTGAGATCATGACCTGAGCTGAAATCAAGAGTTGGATGCTTAATGGTCTGAGCCACCCAGGTGCCCCTGCTCAGTCTATTTAGCTTAGACTCAATGGTCTAGCACTTCAACTATTCTTGCAAAAGGCTTTCATTCATTTTACTTTTAAGCACTATGCTTGTCCCACCCTCACATAGCCACCAGGGCAGATTTTCCTTAAGTTTACTGTGCATACAAATCACATGAGGAATATTGTTAAAAATGCAGATTCTAACTCAGAAGGTGGAGCCTGAGCTTTGGCAGTCTTTAACAAGTTTCCACGTGATACCAAAGCTGCTATGTACATTTTGAGAAGCAAGACACTGCAAATCAGTGAAAATGGCACTAAGAGTTTGTTGTCAGTTTGTTTTTTGTTTTTGTAAAATTTTACAATCTTTATAATAAGTAGAGATGGGTGAACTTGCAAAATTTTTTCAAGTGAATTTCTTTTCATAAACTTTGTTTTTGTACTTCAAAGAATATGTTTAGGTGTTTTACAAGTTCACTTTGAAGCATAATATGACTTGTAATTCATAATTTAGTTCAAGACAAACTTTCTTAATTTTAATGTGATCCCGTAAACTACTTATTCTTTCTAGGAGTTGTTTTTTTTTTTGTTTTGTTTTTTAGCTTTTAGTCTAAGGCTAAAGATTTCAGGCTAAGTTTAGCAGCTGTTGGAAGTAATGCAGTTAGAGAGGTGAGCTCTGGAAGTAGGTAAATTCAAGACATTTTTGAAACATTCAAGAGCTTAGAAAAAAAATACCAATTACAAAATAGTAACATAGTCTAAATCTAGGCAGAGGCACAGCTATTCTTATCCTGAAACATGGAGACCATCCCACCTCAAAAACAGAGATTTTTATTCGAAACCAGTAGCCTTTCTTAGATATCATTGGATTCATTTAAACTGAATGAATAACTTAGGTACCATCTGTACCTTTATCTGTCATTTCTCTTTTACTGTGATTGTTTCATAAAACTTCATTATTTGTTTTCTTTTTCATTCTTCCATTCATCTCATTCCAACTTCTCTGTATTTACTGGTAATACCAACTTCTTTCTAGTTTCCTCAGTTAGAAATTTTAGAGTACTTTGATTCTTCTGATGTTGGGGATTTCCTTTACTCGACTGCATTGACTCTAACCCTGGTTCAGACTTTCATTGCTTAATTACTGGAAGCATGCAACAGACCTTTACCTGGCGGGAAAGACATTCTGACTTAAATTTCTTCTTTCTTCACATTCGTACTGCATATCTCTGCAAGATCATTGTTACTGAAGTATTTTATTCATAAGTTCATTCATTGTTCTATTTATCAACCATTTCTCACACTAGTATGTGTATGGCACGTGCCATTTTCTTGTATAAAACCTTAATCAGTGCTCACATGAACTAAACGAGATAGTATTTTTATTTCCATCTTATAGGTAAGGAAAACGAGTGTTAGGTATGTTAGACTACCTGCTCAAAGTTACAATTACACCAATAAGGAAATGGTAGGGCTGAAATTTAAACACAGGTCTGTTTAGCTGGGAACACTGAGCTTTAGGTTAATAACTGCATTGAGTGGTATCTCAAGTTTAAATTCCTGTTTCTCTTTGGAGCCTTTCCATGATACAGCCCACCAGTTTTACTTAACTTCCTATGACTGCTGAACTTGCGTCCTGTATTACACATTTCAAATATTTTTCTAGTTATCTACTGTGCATTGACCTTTTTTTCCCTTTTTTTTTTTTTTTAAGATTTTTATTTATTTAACAGAGAGAGCACAAGTAGGCAGAGCGGCAGACAGAGGGAGAGCGAGAAGCAGACTCCCTCGATCCTGGGAGTCAGGATCATGACCTGAGCCGAAGGCAGCCGCTTAACCGACTGAGCCACCCAGGCGCCCGGTGCATTGACCTTTTTACTTCAATTAGAGAGTAAGCTCCTTAAAATAAGAGACTATGTATTACTCTTAAGTTTCTATGAAGGTCTGCCACTGTGGTGTGCACACAATACATTCTCAGTGAATAACTGATAAAATCTTTAGCACCGTCCTTGGCACATATGCATGCTTAATAAATGGTAACAAGGATTATTATTTATTATTGCTGGAGGGGCTGATGCATCGAATGAAGTCCTAAAAAAAACCCCATAAAATTCCGATCTCTGCCTCAGTCCGAAGAACTTTTTGCTTTATCTTCCTTATGATCTAGAGTAATCGTTTCCCCGGCTAAGTTAGTTCATTTTAGTCCCATCCCACTCTTTCTATGAAGTGGCGTCAACTACCATATAGACATCACCATAACATCAACAAGCAGCAACATTACGTCCTCTACTACTGCTCTTTTTGAGAGTGCTTTGGAGAAACACAAGGAATAGTTGTAGTAATTTTTTTGAGATGAATGGTTAACGTGCTTGCTATCTATCGCTTCAGCTTCATTTAACTTTAATGAAGTTTACTAGTCGTGTCTGTTCAAGACTTCCTGGCTCAAGTTTCTTACGTACAGAGACTCGTGCAATCAGGTGTCCCCCCGCGTCCTACAAGCCCTCCTTCGCATCTCCGCTCCAAGTAGAATTGGCCCACAGCCAGTGAAAGGAAAGCCTAGCCACTTGACCCCAGGATGGGAGCTGTAGCTCGAGGAGGTAATGAAAACGGCGGGTTTAGGACCGCGCGTGGTCTGGTTTCCAAAAGCCCTGTCCCGCTCCCATTGAGCGCAATCGCGTCACGTCACGTAGTACGCTCCCCCGGAAGTGCCGCCCTGTAAACGGCGGGGGCGTGTCTCCAGGCAGCTCGGCGTGTAGTTACCGGAGAAACGCGGGAAGTTGGGCCCAGGTGCGGTTACAAGACGCGCGGTTGTTCTATCTCTTCTCTAGCGAGCCGCGAGCCTTCTGGGGGCCCTGAACGTGAGCCTGACTGGGTCTCTGGCGCTACGGCATGGAAGTAGTGGAGGCCGCCGCCGCTCAGCTGGAAACTCTGAAATTTAATGGCACTGGTTTGGGGGATGGCCAAGGTCAGGCGGTGCGGTGTCCGGGCTCTGTACCTGTCCCACAGCCACGGCCGTCACTGCAATCGGATGAGGCGTCCCCGGACACCGGACAGGCCGCGGAGGCTCAGCCTGCAGAGGAGCAGCCACCTGAATTTGCGCTGCAGTCAAGGTCAGAACCTCCACCCGGAGGGAACTGCGTCACCGCCCCGAGCGCCGCAGAGCAGGCGGGGACTCCAGACTCTCTAGAGACCTCGGACTCGGATTCGGACTCGGACAGGTCGGGTGCCTGGGGATTCTGGAGCTGCGGTGGGGGGGGGGGGGGGGGGGGGGGAAGCCGGGGTCGGGGACTGAGAGGGTGCCCGCGTGGGCCTGGGAGAGAGGAGAGGTAGCTGAAGCTTGCTGCGCACGTGTTGACAAGTAGCTCGGACCGCCCATTCCTCGCCCTTCTCTGCAAATCGCGTTGCGAATCCGAGATTAATAATCAGATCCCTCTTCTTCCTAAATTTGGTAGTATGAAATATCTTATGTATAGATCGCAAAAACAAAAACAAAAAACAAACCCTGAGGATATTGGATTATTTCGATAACCACTCAATTTGGCGTGTCCCTTTGTGGTTTTAACTTTGAATTTTGTGTCAGACCTTTTTTTTTTTTTTAATCAGGTTTAGAGTGTGGCCTTGTTTTTTGAACCAGATGAATTAAGGACCAGTTAAAGGATTTCATACGTTTCCAGTTTGGCTCCTGATAATTTTGTAGAATCCTTGCAGGGAGCAAGTGTTCATGAAATTAGTGAAACATTGTTATTTCGCATTGTTTTATGATCTGGGTAGGTTTTATAGACAGCACCCCCCCCCCCCCCCCCCCCCCCCCCCTTTTAAATGTGAAACCTATGGTGAGAGAGGACTTAAGGTTATAGGTTGTTGCTAAATCACACTGAACGTTGTCTACAAGTATTTGAGTGTGTTACGTGGGATACTGAATAGGTGAACAAAATATCCCTAATGAGAAGGATGAAAAATAAAACTAAATACATCAATACATAAATTAGAGGTGGTGAAAATTACAATGAAGGAACAAGCAAGGCATGGAGAAAGTAATAGGAGAGCCCAGCCCTTTAAGACTGTGTAGCCATGTTAAAGTTTTAAATTCTAAGTGTTAGGGAAGCTACTGAATTTTAAGCAGAGAAATGGCATGCTCAGGTTAATATTCTAATAAGCTTTGCTCTGTAGAGAAGGAATTGAACTGGGTTCAAGAGTGAAAGCAGAGAGGCACGAGTGGAACAGGGCTTAGTGTGGAAAGAGTTGGAAAGATGTTGAATTGAGTCCATGACGTGACCATGGTTATCGTTGTTAAGTATTTTGATAAATGGGGTAGTGGGCTAGACAAGGAGGCATCAACTGTGTGGATGATGGTGCTGTTTAGTAAAATGGGGGGTAACCTATCTGGGATGAGTGTTTAATTTGGACAGTTTATTTGAGATTTCTTTGACAGCTAATTGGAGATGTCAGGGAAGCAGTAGGATAATGAATTTAAAGTTGAGAGGACAATTCTGGACTGGAGATGTAAATTTGAACATGAGATTACAGATAGGATTTACTTTAACTTTTTATTATGGACATTTTCAAATTTGTTAAAAGTAGAGAGTAATATAATGAATGCAAATGTACTCATTACCACACTTAAACAAACGGTTTCCAGTATTTTGCTAATCTTGTTTTATCTAGTATTTCTAACATTTTTTTTAACCTGAGATTTTTAGAGTAAGTCTCAAACAGTATGTCACCTCATCTGTATGTTCTTTACATTTCTAACTGATGAAGTACTCGTTATCTAACCACCATGTCATTATCAAATGTAGTAAAATTAACCTTAATTCCTTAATATCACCTAATAGTCAGTATTCATATTTCTCTAGTTGTCTTTTAACAGTTGGTTTATTTGAATTGGAATTCAAACAAGATTCTCAAGCAGTACATTTGGATGTTATGTCAATTTAGTCTCTTTTAAGTGAAGGTCATATTTAAAACCATGGAGACAGAAGGAGGTACATGAGGGTAGAATACCACCCCAAAATATGGGAGGTTTTTGGGAAAGTAAGGGAGAATCATGTCAGATGTTGCTGAAAAGTTAAGATGACAGAAGGATGTCCACTGGACTTGACAACGTGGAGATTGTTGGTGACCTTGTAAAGGAGTGGTGGTGATGGAAGCCAATTTGGGGTAAACACTGAATGGGAAATAAAGGAGCAGAGATAGCATGTGTTAACAACTCTGTCAAGAAACTTCAAGGGGAGAAATGAGGCCATAGCTGGAGGAATTCAGCAGAGGTACTATGGAATTTGGTATGCTGATAGGAATGATCTGGGAGAGAGGGAAAGATTCATAATGTGGTAAGAGTAGGAAGGAGTTGTGAATGGGACACCCATTTACCCCTGTAACAGAAAAAGACCATACTTGCCAGAACTAGTGCCTTTGTTTCAAGCACTTCATAATCTATCTGAGAAGACATGTTTTTCAATGAATTATGGATAGTACGAGACAGGCTGTACTAGGCAGTTTGAAAAAAATGCTCTGGGCGATATGGAAGGAAGTAAATCTACTTTTGGTGGATAGGGGATGACTTCAGAGGAGATAACATTTGAGTTGAGCTTATAAAGAGGAATGGCCTTTTTTTGTCCTGGAGACATGCCAGTCAAAGGAAATAGCACAAATAATGGCATGAAGTAGTGAAAGTACAACAGGATTTGGGACATTTTATATGCTTCTGTGCTAGATGTGGGAGGAGATGGGATTGTGAAGGTTACCAGGAACCTGATTGCAAAGGGCCCTGAGATGGCCTTTATCTTGTATACAGTGTAGATTTGTGGAGAAACTTTTAAAGCTTTTCTCTATGTTTAATGTTTTCTTCATTAAAAAAAATGGAAAGAATGGTACAAACACATAGAGCCATCACCTTGATTTAACACTTATTAACATTTCAGAACTTTGTTTCACATATGCATGCTATTGAGCCCTTTTAAAGTCATTTATAGATACTATGACACTTTCTCCCTAAATGTTTCAGCATGTGTTCTCTAAGAGGACATTCTTTTACGTAATCACAGTTATCACACATAACAAAATTGATAATTCCTTCAGATCTAATGTCCAGTCATGGATTTTTTTTTTTTTTTTTTAAAAGCAAGCGTGTGAACTGATTAGGATGGAAGGTCATGAGAGGGTGAAGGTAATAGCAGTAGGAGGAAGGGTTGATTGTTATGGGAAGAGACTACGAGTATTGACGTCAGTTATATAATTATTACAGAAAAATAGGTGAAAAATGAGGATTCCCCCCTAAATAGGGTCATAGTAACAGTGGAAATGGGATTGAGAAATGGAATAGGAGTGATGTTTGTCATCTGAAGGTAGGATTTTATCATTGACTGTGAGATGGCATTGGCTCAGAGTGATTCCAAGATTTCTACCTATAGTGACTAGATTGAACACTAAGCAATGAAATAAAATAGAGGCTCAAGGACAGAAGCAGTTTCAGTAAGGAGAATGCTTTTTTTTTTTTTTTTTAATTGTTGCTAGAATGAGGTAAGTGTAGGTTTTTCATACAGAGGTGGCCAGTATGCAGCTGGAGATTAGGGGTGGAGCCTAGAGTTATCAATATCAAGGCTGATGATTTAGGAGTTATCTCTACATGGGTGATGATTGAAATCATTTGAGTGAATGAGGTTATCAATGGGAAGAGGATAGAGAGAAGAGAAAATGAGGGTGGAAGTTTTCAAAACAGCACATAAAATGGGCTGAGGGAGAAAGCCAGCAAACAAAATTTAAACTAAGAGGATTACTGGTAACAATTGCTGTGAAGCCAAGGGCTAAGGGAATTTTTAGAGTAGAGTGGTCAACATGGTTGGTAACTTTCAGGAGTTTCCAAGTTGTATGAAGACAACATTTTATTTTTTTATTTTAAAGATTTTATTTATTTGACAGAGAGAGCGAGAGAGCACAAGCAGGGGGAACAGTAGAGGGAGAAGCGGGCTCCCTGCTCAACGCGCGGCTCGATCCCAGGACCCTGGGATCATGACCTGAGCTGAAGGCAGACGCTTAACCATCTGAGCCACCCAGGCGCCCCCTGAAGACAGCATTTTATTGGCAATTAAGTGATCTGGTCACTGATGGCTAATAAGAAAGGTGTCTTGTCCAGTCCTTTCTCTTGTCAGTGATTTGTCATGTGCTTAACTAGATTAAGACAAACGTGTGATGTGTGAGACTATTATAATAATAGGGTTTGGGTTATAGCAGGGGTTTTGAAAATGTTATCAATGGATTAAAGACTGCTTTCCAAATACCATAGTCAACTTCGAATTGCTAGCTTTTGAATTATATCAGCAACAGTAAATACATAGTAGATATTTCCTAGTTGAAAAATTATAATTTAATACCACTATAATAATGCTTTCCTAAGTTTTTGACTTTTCTTCCCTACAGTGAAACAGATTCAGATAGTTCAAGCTCCTCCTCATCTTCATCATCTTCCTCATCATCTTCCTCTTGTATATCACTTCCTCCACTGCTGTCAGATGGAGAAGATGATTTACAAACTGAGAAGGAAAATAAGAATTTTCCTCTTAAAACAAAAGATGAGTTACTCCTTAATGTAAGTACTTAGATTTGTTATTAAACCTAATTTGAAAGTTATTAAATATATGTTATGATACTAATATTGATGTTATTTGGCCTATATCTGGCTCTGTAAATTTGAAGACTTCTCAACCTCTTATTGGGCATACTTTTGCTATGCCTTGGTTTTCTTATTTTTATTTTTTATGTTTTTTTTTTTTTAAGATTTTATTTCAGAGAGAGAGCGAGCGTAAGCAGAGGTGGGGGAGGGAGAAGTAAATTCCCCTCTGGGCGGGGAGCCCGACGTGGGGCTTGATCCCAGCACCCTGGGATCATGACCAGAGCCAAAGGCAGACGCTTAACTGACTGAGCCACCCAGGCGCCGCCCCTGCCTTGGTTTTTTTAAATAAAAGAGAGGATTGATGTGGTTGCTAAGGTTTCTAAGGTTGTTTCTAAATCTAATATTTGGTAATTATTTTTGATGGACATCAACTTTAGCTTGCTATTTTTTGGTTTTTTATCTTTCCTACAGAGATTTCTTATGTAGATTTACAACCTAGTTTTGGGGGTTTTTTTTTGTTTATTTGGGGGTTTTTTTTGGTCTGCAAGTCAGAAAATTTTGCTCAGTAGCAATTGAAATCTTTTTAATTGATTGCATTTAAGAGAAGTAGAAAGTAAAATTGGATGGGTTGAGTTTCTTAGGACTCCTGTTAACTTGAAGTTTTGGGAGCATTTTTGTTGTAGATGGAGAAAACTTGTTTATTATAGGATGATATTTATTGGCACTTGATAGGGTTGGTTTGTAAAGTTGACTCTTATGTGGTTATTTCCTTTTCTTCCTTCCATCCTAGAAGGATGATGGTAGTTTGGTTGAAACCTCATGATCCAAGAGGAACATCTCAGGATTTCAGAATATAGGCTGTATTGCCGCATGTTTATTCTCCTTACACCCATGTGTACTTTAATTACAACTAATGCTTTTTAAAAATTTAATGATCACTAATTACATTTATTACGTAATACTTAAATCAATGAAACAGTTTAATGCAAGGTTTGAAAACATTTTAAAAGTCTCGAGGTAATCGGGCACCTTTTCATGCCTGAATTCTACCAATATTACTTCTTTTTCTCTACTTGTAATGAGAAATTTCCTATCTCATTTATGCTTTATATATTGAAAACCTCTTGAATTTTTATGCAACTTCATTGGTGGTTCTTGTTTTCATACTACAGACATTGCTATCCCTTACTGGTCTTTTTACACAAAGCTTTCCCAACATACCCTATTTTCTGAAAGTATTGGGAGACTTCTTCGGTGTTTCTCTTGTATCTTGGTCAGCTTTCTACTTAAGTTTTCTCAGAGCATAAAAATCAACAAATAAAGGACCACAGTACTTTTTATATGTATCATTTTCTTATTTATCTTACTTGACCTGGAATTCTTACCTTGTGAATCTCTTAAAATTTAATGCAAAATCTTAGTCTATATGTTTAAGTATTTTTCTTGGTAGAGTGCTCATATTTTCCTCAGAAAACTAAAAGGGTCCATGTTCACACAGAGGCCAGGAAACACATTCTGGAAGGCTAAGTTCGTATCTGATTTTTGTAGTTCCCGTAGTGTGCAGTAGAGTGCTTGACAGATAATAGGTTGTCAGGCAGCAGTAATACATGATTATAGAATGAGTGAGAGAACAACAGGCATTTTATGTTCATTCATTCTTAAACTATTATAGCACACTGGCCATATACTAGGTGCTGTAAACAAGACCCTCCAGTTTCTGCTCTCATCGTGCCCGGTGGAGAGAGGCAGACAGTAAATAAACAGAGACAAATACGATTTTGGAAGTGCTATTGAATTGTGAGAGTGTATGTTTGGCTCATATCAGAAAATTACATTTTTACTGGAAAGGTATGTTAGCTTTTGAAACTTGAACAGTGGGACAATCTCTTCTTTTTTGTGCCAGTTCCAAGGGGTCTTTGGGAAAGATGGAAGATCAGTTATAGTCGTTATTTTTCAACTTTAGATTCTTGAGTAGCTGTCCGCTTTATTTTATATTTACATGATTAGGAAGTGAACTTATTGGAAGTTTCTAGTCCATTAGACCACTGCTAATGGGTGAGGTAGAGGGTTGAGTTCCCTGGATTGCCATAAATCTTTGACTTAGGGCTGTGAAAGAGTATTATTAGGACTCCTTCAGGACTTCAACTCTGGAATTAATGGAAGAGAGTGACTTGGCCCTGAAGACCAGGATGATAGGGCTACCTGTACTCAGTATCTTTAGGCCTCTGCTTCTTTCTTGCTCAGTAGGTTTTTCTCCATGGGGCTGGCAGTTTGGCAGTTTCATATATTCCTATATGAAAATCACGGGAGGACTTGTACTGGTTTGCCTGGGGCCTGGTACACAGCCCTGAACACATTGAGGCTAGTGGAATGTGTATTTGGATTGCTTGGGCATGAGTCACATAGTCACTCTTGTTTGGGTGGGAGGGTATGTAGGAAAGTGAGTGCTTTAGAGAAAGCACATGGGCAAGTGTGAGGGCGGGAACATGTAAAAGCCAGCTGACAGAAAGGGAGTGTGAATGTATGTGTATTTTGAGAAGCTTGAGGGTTGGGTGGGCGATACCAACCCCATGCAAACCACAAGGAATGGGTTCTCTCTCATAGGAAAGGAAGTCTTCTATCCATTTCAAAAAGGGATGCTGTGTAGTCAGTGATAATAGTCATCCTGTGTAGAGAGTAAAAGGGAAATACTTGCAAGGGGTTATCACATGTGACTTTACATTGGGCTCTTGTGGTTGTGAGCAAAAAAGACTCTCCACTTACCTCAAGAGGGGGGATGCATTGTAAACTTATTTGGATAGGAAAGCCATTGGGAATTAAGGCAGCTATTGAGGATAGCCATGCTATTTCTTTTGTATGCCTCTTGGATATTCTCATAGTTTTCTGAGTGTCGTTTTAGTCTTTCTTTACTCACTGACTTCTTCTGTTTACCTATAGATTAATCTTTTAAAATTCCAGCTTGCATGTAGATTGCTGTGACCCTGGCTCTAAATACATTGTCTTCTACTTTGACCTTCCCCTTGAACCAGCCAATTGGTGCTATATTTCTTTGCTGACTTTTGGGGCAATCCTATTACTTACTAGATTAGTTTTTTTGTGTGTGTGTGTGTTTTGGGGTTTTTTGTTTTTTTTGTTTTTGAAAATGACAGTCCACTTTTCCTGGGAACTGTCCCCTCTTGTTAAAACCAGCTCTAGCCAGTGTCAGATGTACCATTTTGTTCAGGTCATACTGGTATATCCTCTTAGACAGCAGGGATTGTGCATGGAGCATTTGATCTATGTATTCTATTTAATTTCCTAATGAAATGCTGGAGAAAATTAATGAAACATTCTATCCATGTTGTCTTTGCTAAAAGGTGTACATAAATTAAAATGGGCCAAGCAGTTCTATCAATTTCAGAGTTTGTGCTGGATCTTTAGAGATCTCTGGAACATAGGCATGCCCAGTTTAACTCAGTTTTATGTCCCACCTCTTTATAAAGTGTCTCATATTCTGGGCTGTTTCCTATTGCCATGCAGGCGTGCTGAGCTTAATTTTTACCTCCAGTTAGTCTGTTTGTCAAGTAGGAGTGTCACCTCCCTGGATCTAGCTTTTTAAATCTTCTCACTTTGTTGGAAAGTTAGATCCTGGTGATCTAACTACTAACTATTGCAGATCTCTAATGGTAGGTATATGGGAGCTACAGTGAAGTAACCTCATGATTGTTTTTTTTAGAATTAAACCTTAGAGAGTTGCAGCAGTCTCTTGGGATGACAAGATATGGTTATATCTTGATTTAGAAAAAGGGGTGAGGAAAAGAGGGAAAAAAGGGAATGGTTAGCTAAAGAGGCTTTGAAAAGGAGAGTAATCTTAGTTGGCTCTTTTTATATGTCACAGTTATGTAATATATGCTGTTAAATTTAACCACGTGGAATTATTCTTTTGATCATAAACTCCTCTTTAATGCTGAGAAGGTTTATACATGACCTACACAGTAAATGTAAAGCAGCATACGTATTACAGCTTTGAACTACATTAAACCACATAGGGTTTATTCAGTGTTTCAGTGAATTGGAAAATTAGGTCCTTTTTGAAAAATTTTCTCAGCAGTTTATGCCCTGGCCTGTTTATTTAAATAAATCAGGTATAATTAAAAATCTAGAATCATAAAAACATTTATGGGATTGTGACATTTCAGAACCTTAATCAGAAATGAATTTTATAAATTAATGCCTATTATTTTCTCTTCTGAAAACCTGAAAGGTTTTACATAACATTTAAAAGTTATGGTTACAGTGCTTATGGGGATAAAAAATGGATAATACTGCAGTAGGCATATTAATGCGTATGTATACACATAATAGCATGACTAAGAAAAAATGTAATGCTGGTAGGCAGTTCTTGGTACCTTCGTTATTTGGAGACTGCCTATATTATATTGTAAAACAAATGTATTTTGTAGTTAGGTTGAGTACACTATATTTTCTTTCTGATTTTGGCAGTGCAAACACGTATCATAAAACATCCTAACATGAGGATATGGAAATATCTGGACACCTCAAGTGGTCAGAAGTTACAGCGGATTATTTCATACTTTTGATCTCCCACCATCCATGAAATTACAATGCACCATGGTCTTCACTTAATAATCGTTGACTGAATATGTTGTTTTCAAGGCCTAGCTTACTTTATAAATTTTGCCCTAAATGCAGGCCTCTTTCAACTTCAGCATTTTATGACTCTAAATGTGTTTGAAATTATTACATTGTATCATAGAATACTGAAGACACTTTTTAACATTCTTTTCAAAATATCTGATATTTAAGAAATGGCTTATGTCCTTGAGAGGAGATATTTTAAAATTGATACTTGGTGCTCTTTAAAAATAGTGCTCAGATTTTTTAAAAAATTAAAATTTTGTGCTTCATTATACAAAATTATTTTAGTAAAGCTTATAGCCAACAGATATGATCCCTTAAACTTCAGATAAATAGTGTTTTCAGTAAAGTAATAAGCATGTATGTGTGTGTATAATTTGTGTGTGTATATATATACACACACAAAATATATATATGATTATTACACACAAGCATTCCATTTATTAGATTCCCCCATTCCTCAGTAGATTTTAGTAAGTTCTGATTGCTTTAGAGGATAAAGACAAATGTCTGTTAAAAGGGAATCTAGCTAGGGAGTGAGCGCATACACTTTGGCTAAAAGCAAAGTGACACCAGAAAGTTAATGATTGAATGCGAGATGAGTGGTACTGGACATACAGAGTTGTAGGATTGAGTGGAAGAGGAGATAGCTAACAGTGCAAGGGTCAAGGAAGTCATCCTAGATTGCAAGATGGATAGGATAGGTATGGAAAGGTGACAGGTGAAGAGAATATGCACTTTCCCACTGATAGGTAAGAGTCTGTTGCATGACAGTTGTATTCCCAGTGTTGGTTACGTAGTAGGAGCTCAGGGAGTGTTTCTTTGTTCATTCGTTTATCATCCATACACCTGATGTTGTCACTTCCAAAATGGGCACTTTTTCATTTTGAAATTTGGGACTAATAATTGTTGACATTTTATAATAATTGGGTAGTGGTTTTATCTTCATGATATATAAAGTAAATGTCTTAGATTTGATGAAATATGGACTCCTCAGTTAACATAAAAGATAATGCTTAGAATTATATCATTGAAGGTTTTTTCTTACTGAGATGGATTATAATTTTATTTTGATGTGAGTCAACTTTTGAAGATATTCTTACGAACTTTGTTTCTGACTAGTTTTAGAGAAAAACAGGGTAAGAATATAGTATTTACTTAAAGAGAAAAATATAAAAACACTGCAAAGGAGTGTTGGTTTTCATTTTTTAGGTGAAAATATTTAATGGGCTAGTCTCAATCTTTAGTGTCATACACAACAAGGTAATTAAGAAGGGCAATTAATGTGTATTGAGTTCCATGGAACATGTAAAAGTACTTTTGTTAAGTTGATGAATTAGACTAAATGTTATATGTGGTCTTAGTTACCACACAGTGTACAGACCTAATCCATTCTTTTTTCCAGTATGTTTTACCAGCTATAAGGGGGGAAAAAAAAAAAAAGTTTCCAATCATGGCTCTCAGTACTCCAGGGATTGGATCCCACTTTCCAACCATATCTGAAAAGTGAAGGCTCACCTGATAGTGTCAGGTAATTAATTGGCTGCCACATGCATGTCCTCTATTCTTGGGTAATATAAGGAAAGTGGTCAGATAATTTTATTCCACTTTCCTCACTTTTTAAAAATTCTCCCCAGTCTAGCACCAAGAAAGGGTTAGTTGCCATTTGGAATGTTTGATTCCTTTCTCATTACCCTCTGCTGCCCTTTTTCTAGGTTTGTGAGTGAAAACCCATATCAAAGTTCTTTAGATAATTTTCCTCAGAAAATCATAAATTACTGATTTTTTTTTTTCTTGCCCAATAATAAGTCTTCAAAGAACTAGAGAAGGCAAGGTCATTGTAATGTACAAATGTCATCTTCTCAGAGGGCCATTTTTGACCCATTAGCTCCTTCCATTTTTGCACTGGAAGTCTTAGACATCCATTTTTTTTTTTTAACTAGTGTGTCTACAGTTTAATTTTTTAATAGGGGAGATTTTTAATATGTGGTACTCTTTTGAATATTTTGCCTAACTGAACAACCTTGTAGGCCATACAGATGTTCAGGAATCAGAATATAATAATATTTTTGTAACACAAACGATAATTGCTCTTTCATGGATATTCCAGAAGTATAGGTAGGACAGTGCATTTATTTAATGCCATAGTTAGGGGTATCTGTTATCCAGAATTATAGTAATTGTGTTTGAGGCTGGCATATAATTTCTGTCTTAATGTGCTGTCTTTTTGATTACATGCAGTTAAACATTTTTTAAATTGTATTAGCCATTTGCATGAAATATTCAGAACTTTTGCTCAGTTTTCTCACTATTTAGAGATAAGAAAACTGATTCCCAGAAAGAAAGTGATTTGCCTGAGGTAGTATTTAAGTAGGGGAGAGCAGATTTGGAACTAGTAACAGGTAGATTTAAGTCTGCTGTATTTTTAGTTCTTGTGTAGACGTGTGTACATAGCAACATTAGAATTTGATCATTTGAACTTCCTTGATTATTTGGTTTCTGAATAATGTAGTGTATTTTGTCATGGTGATAGATGATTGTATCATAATGTAAGCTTTCTTAAATTGCATATGCTTGGGCCATATTATCTTTTAATAGAGCCTTTGACTTGGAACTGTAGATTGTAGGAAATACGTGATTGAATTTCTTTAGTATGGTGAATTTTAGTAGTTCATTGCCAAATGGTGTTATGTATCTGGGGATTTTTATTTCCATGTGGCCTTCTCTTTTGCTAATGATGTGAATGAAGTATTTTTCTTCCTTTCCTTGCCTATTCTTTGTTATTACAGATAACATTTGTTTTGAGTCAGTAAGCATAATATAAACTTTATTTATATCATAGCTGGATATTTATCTCTAGTTGTATATACTGTACACCCAAGACAGGTTTTAGTTTCTTTTTAATTTGGGAGAAGTAACAGTGGTAAAAATAGAGATTTATCACAAATCTTCGTTTTCCAGGTAAAGTTTTCAGGTTATCATTAAGACTTCATAGCAGTATGGTGTATGCTGTTATAATGTGGCCTTAAAATTATATTTGTAATTAACGCAATATATGTTAAGAAAAAAAAAAAAAAAAAAATTATATTTGTATTAATGGCCGAAAATAGAGTGGTGCTATTAATACTTGGGTGTATGTTTTGTAAGGGAGGGCTTTTGGGATGTACGAGAATGTAAAGCAGTGCTGTTCAATTTTAGTATATGTGCTGCCGAAGCGAGCACAAGCAGTGCTGTTCAGTAGAGCTTCCTGCAATGGTGGAAGTGTTCTATATCCACACTGTGTTAATACTGTAGCAGTTGAGCATATGAAATGTGGCTAGTCCAATCAAACACTGCATTTTAAATTTTACATAATTTTCATTAATGAAATTTAAATAATCAAATGTAGTTAGTGTCTGGTATTGGATAAACAGAATAAAAGGAGCCTTTCTTACCCACTTATCCATCTTTCCATGAGGGTTATAGGGTAATCCAGGCTTATACTTTAATCTTCCTTACCTGCAGTAAATATAGCCTTCTTGTCTTTTATTTTCAGGACACTTGGATTTTGCTTATATGATGGAGAAGATCTTTCTATCCCAGGTTTTCCTCATCAACTCTTACTTCAGTGTTTTAGTTTCATCAGTATGCCTTTTACTTCTAATTCTTTAGATCCTGTGTGTCCTGTCAAGAGTGGTAATGTCCTTCAGTGTGTGTTCTGGCTACTCTTTTTTCCCTTATTGGAGTTTGTTTTTTCCTCTTTGCTGTAACACATCCTTTCCCCACTCATGGAAAAGTAAAGTGATGGATTTTTATTTCTTGAAAGGAGATTATGAGACTGTGCAGATTTATTTGTTATCTTACCGGGAACAGCTGCTGAACAGCCGCTATGTAATCAGGGAGCTAGGTGTTAGTCTAATAATTGTAATAATGTTTGCTGCTGCAAATCTGACGTATCTATGCATTAGTCCTGGGCAATGAAGCTTCCTTAGAAGCCTGCCTTTTTAACTTCCGTTCTTTGAGGATTCTCTTGAATTCTGGGAATTATATTTTCATTATCTGATTTTGCTCTGATTGAAAAAGACTGTGATCTCTTCTGAGAATTTTGTTTAACCCAGACTGATGAGATAAGTCATTTAATAAATATATGCTCAGCACCTACTACGTGCTAGTCATTGTTCTGGGTGCTATGGCAATGGGCAAGGCTGACCAAAGCCTGTTTATTGTTGGATTTATTGTATAGTTAGGGAAATGAACTTTAAGCAAGAAAACACATAGGATGTTAGACAGTAATATGTTTACAAAAAAGAAAATCAGGATAATTTAGTAAAGAGGTAACTAGGCTTGGTGGAGGTACAGTACTTCAGCTTTCATAGTTAGGGAAGAGAAAGTAACATTTGACATCCAGATATCAAGACAAGATCATATACTGTCCTGTCTGACATGGCAGTCAAGGAACTTTCCTTTTAAACCTTCTGAAGGGGTGTTATGCACAAACAATGAATCATGGAACACTTCATCTAAAACTAATGATGTAATGTACGGGGATTAACATAAGAATTAAAAAAAAAAAACCTTCTGAAGTTCTGCCTCTTCAAGCCTGACAAAAATCTTTATGGAAAGCCCATGGAAAGCATGCTTGTTTAAAAGGGACAAATATATCTCTTCTTCTTTGATCCAACCCCCAAAATGTCCGCCATTTTCAAAGCAAATATACGGCTTGACTTAACTATACTTTCAAAGGTAAATTCCATAATAGGCTTTTGATCTGGAATTGTACTAGGCTGATTTCATTTATTTCTTATATGTTTTATGTACAATATATAGTTCTTTATATATCTTTTATGTTCTGTAGAGTATTTGGGATGGAGATTTCATGCACATCACTTTTTTTATTAATTAACATATGTATTATTTGTTTCAGGAGTACAGGTCTGTGATTCATCAGTCTTACACAATTCACAGTGCTCACCACAACACATACCCTCCCCAGTGTCCATCACCCAGCAACCCCTTCCTTCCCACCCCCCTCCACTCCAGCAACCCTCAGTTTGTTTCCTGAGATTGAGTCTCTTACTCTTTTTCTCCCTCTCTGGTTTTGTTTTGTTTGATTTTTTTCCTCTCTTCTCCCATGATCCTCTGCCTTGTTTCTCAAATTCCACATATCAGTGGGATCATATGGTAATTGCCTTTCTCTGATTGACTTATTTCGCTTAGCATAATATATTCTAGTTCCATCCACGTCATTGCAAATGGCAAGATTTCATTTTTTGATGGCTGCATAATATTCCATTGTGTATATA
The DNA here is from genome assembly GCF_002201575.2 of Neomonachus schauinslandi. Classification (NCBI taxonomy): domain Eukaryota; kingdom Metazoa; phylum Chordata; class Mammalia; order Carnivora; family Phocidae; genus Neomonachus; species Neomonachus schauinslandi. The sequence goes on from NC_058404.1 coordinate 65,027,313, forward strand.
TACTACAGCTTTATCTATTCATCTGTCGATGGACATCTGGGCTCTTTCCACAGTTTGGCTATTGTGGACATTGCTGCTATAAACATTGGGGATGCACATCACTTTTATAGGTAGGTCTGTTACTATCAAGAGGCAATTTAATGCCTTCATTGGTCTTTTTTAAGGAATGCTCGGGATCACTGAACTGGAATTAGAGGTATGGTGGTGATCACAAGATAACAGTATCTGTCTGTTTTTTCTCTAAGTTTAGTTCTATATGAGGCAGAGATCCTCCCCATTTGTAGGCAGTTTCGTCCTGTTAATACATAGGTTGGAAACAGGATAACAGAAATTAAGGAAGCCTGGCAGACTCTGCTTTTGACCACAAGAGTGGGTCCCTGCATCACTACAAATATTCTAGCATTGTATATCTTCCCCTGTCTTCCTCATTGCTAGAAGTGTCTCATAGACATCTTTAGAAGAGGAGAACATCAGGATTTCATCAGACCCTGGAGCTGACCTGCTCAACTTACAGTAAATTATGTTATAATTATCTCAAAAGATGATGAAAAGGCATTAGATGAAATTCAGCAGTCTGATTTAAAAAAACACAAATAGGAACACAAGTAGGAATAGACGGTCACTTTTTTTTTTTTAAAGATTTTATTTATTTGACAGAGAGAGACACAGCGAGAGAGGGAACACAAGCAGGGGGAATGGGAGAGGGAGAAGCAGGCTTCCCGACGAGCAGAGAGCCCGATGCGGGGCTCGATCCCGGGGTCCTGGGATCATGACCTGAGCCGAAGGCAGACACTTAACGACTGAGCCACCCAGGCGCTCCAATATGAGTGAATTTAAAAAGTGATTTTGGTATGGGGAAGGTCTTTCTCTCTGTGACATAAGTCTCAAAAGCCAAAAAAAGAGAAAAGCTTGATATATTTGACTACATAAAAATTAAAATGCTGGGCGCCTGGGTGGCTCAGTTGGTTAAGCGACTGCCTTCGGCTCAGGTCATGATCCTGGAGTCCTGGGATCGAGTCCCGCATCGGGCTCCCTGCTCGGCAGGGAGTCTGCTTCTCCCTCTGACCCTCCTCCCTCTCATGCTCTCTGTATCTCATTCTCTCTGTCTCAAATAAATAAATAAAATCTTTAAAAAAAAAAAATTAAAATGCTGAAGTTCATTAAGCAACTTAAATACTAAAAACCATTCTAGGAGGAAAGGGAATGGGTATTTTCTTCGTATTTGATAAAGGGCGAATGTTCTTTAACCCAAAGTTCTCTTATAAATTAATAAAAAGATAAACCCTTTGAAAGAGAAATGTGTAAAATATACAAACAATTCATAAACACAATTGGATAGCCAGGAAACATGCAAGGATGCACAGTCTTCCTGATTAATGAAGAAAGTAAAATAAAAACAAGATGCTATTTTATATCGTAGACCTATCACACTGGCAAAGATTTAGTTTGCTTCTCAGTGATGGCATGAATGTGAGAAAATATGTCATCATTTGTGGAATTGTTAATTGACGGAACCTTTTTGAAAAGAAACTTGACAGTATCTGTCAAAAGTGTTCATATCTTTGGATCTAGCAGTTCCAGTTACAGGGATTTATCACAGAAGTTACACAAAGATGTATGTGAAGGATAGTTCATTTTATCATTGTATGTAATGATAAAAATTAAAAAGAGACAGATGTTTTATCAGGTAACTTGTGTTAAGTTACAGTTATACAGTGTGATATACTGTAAGAATGTTTAAAAAATTAGATGTTTATGTTTTGGTGTAGAAAGATGTACAAAATATGATAGGTAAAAAGGATAACTTGCATTATAATGTGGATATAAGTAAAATGTTTTACAATTAGAAATGTAAAGTTTATATCTGCATGGTAAATGTATTTGAAGGATAAACTGTTAACAGCTCTCTGTGGAGAGGGATTGGGAGGTTGAAAGTAATCAGGGCAATTTTTGCTTTTTACTCTGAGTACTTCGGTACTACTAATTTTTTTTTCTTCTTTAAAAAACAGGAGCATGTATTTTATATTTTAAAGTTAAAAGAAATTAAAACAGTATCAGAATTTGAACCTATACCAAAACATAATTATATTGCATGGACTTTATTCCTCTTAATAGAAAATACAAAACAGGAGCTTTTCATTCTGTGGCCAGATAGCGTTTATTTATTTGAGAATAACATTGATTTTATGTTCTAAGTGTTAACAGTATTTGGTTTACCCTCCTCCTCAGTTCAGAGGTTTTCCCAAAAGATCTAACAGCACTTTCTCTTAGAGACTTCCTTTTCCTTTGTTCTACCTACATGATCCTGACTTTATTTAACCAGTGGGCTCTCTCACGGTCCAAAAGTACGAAAAGTTTTTGCTCTAGATTTAACTGTGATTTGGTTAGTCAGTGGGGGAGATTTCAGATTTCATCACTATACTTCTGCATTAGAAAATGCCATTTGCTACTTATAAGAGCTACTACCCCGCCCCGGAAGCAGAAGGCAGTGTGATTTGCTCTCTAAAATATCAGGAAAGCCCTCCTGTCTGCAGTCGGTCCCAACATTATAGTTCTCTATTCTTGTATTTAAGTGGGTGTGGGATTTCTTTTGCTAAGAGCTTCTTAACAAGGCTATCCCATGTCACATGTTCTTTACCAGTTCTAAGAACTGTACTCCCTTCTCTATTCTAATACACATATGGACCACCTTCAAACCATGGTCTTGCCAAGAAAAACTATCCATATTTAATATGCAAAAATGACAAGTGGTTGTCCTCTCCCTAAAAGTACTCAGAAAAAGTCTGATATAAAACTGTCATTTCCTCACGACCCCATCCAGACTAACCGTGCGAGGTTAAGTCTTCTGCGTGAAGTTGGTTGAGACCTTTAGTGTGGTTGGTTGTAAGTAATTCTTGATTAGAAAATAGCATCTCCCAGAAGCAAGTTATACTTTAACTCTGGTTATATGGTTTATTAAAAACCTTCTTTGAGTCCCTGAAGAGGAAAATGATTACCATGATCCATTCATCTGTAATACACTGTATTGTTTAGGCTTTTCCCATCTTTTTCAACATTTCTTCAGAAGTTCTCTTTCTCCTCCCCAACCAACTCCTAACATACACTTTCAAGCCTTCTTAAGGAAGAACTTCCTTCTAAAAGTTAATCATGGTCTTTTGGCAAAGGTCAAAAATAGAAAGTTCTGTTTGTTTAGTTTAAAGGCTAAGGTCAGTTTTATTCTTAGATTTCTCTTCAACTTCGTCTCTACTTCAACATCTAATTTCTATAGCAACTGAGGTATAGTTAGTAGCTGGGTCAGAAAAGAGGAATTTTTAACATAAAGGAATTTAGATTTTAACATAGAGAAAGAAGATGCGAGGCAACACTTCACAGCTTTTCTGGGTGGAGCCTATGTTCTGTTTCCCAGGAATTCTAGATTTTTTTTTTCCTGAAGAAGCTAGACATTTACTCTTTTTCAAACAGCCCCAGAAGAGATTGCTGTTTCTCTTTTCAACTACTTATTCCCTGTCAAATTAATTAACCAAATTAAGACAGCTAAGAGAGAGAACTCTTCTTCTGTGGAGAAATTGTAGTGACCAGTAGAATCATTTCTCTGGGAATCACTTTAAGTGAAATGCCCCCCCCTTTTTTTTTTGCCTTGAATTCCTTAACGATAATAGCGTTTTTTGTTTTTTTTGTCTCATTCAAGTATGGTTGGAAAAATCTGGGTACTTTTGTCAATGTTCTTAGTCTAGCTGGATTCAGGTATAGATGCTGTTGCATCACTCATGTGGGGAGATATTGGAAGTAGAAGAAATACTGTCAGACACTAAAAAGGATAACATCAAAGAGATGGTATAAGTGCTTAATGTTACATCTTCAGAAATGTTTATAGTACTTTAAATGGAAATGATGTCCTATTTTTTTTAGTTGTTGAAGATCAATGCTTTTTTTATATTATAGGAACTACCTTCTGTTGAAGAACTCACTATTATTCTGCCTGAAGATATTGAATTAAAGCCTCTTGGGATGGTTTCAAGTATTATTGAGCAATTAGGTATGTAAATAATTTTATGAATAAAATTACTTATATCCAAGTATGCATTCATCAAATCAAAGACTTTATGACTAGTGCATTTTCTGTGAAATATGTAATAATACTTCATTTTATAGTTACGTTTGAATAGATAAATTCATTTTTTACTTATATATGTAACTCATAAATGCCGTGTCTTTTTTAAAATTCAAAGTCTGCTTTTATTGACATTTCTCCAGAATTGTCTTTGATTTGGTATATTAATTTTTTTTGCTATTAAGTTGCTACAAATTTAGTGGCTTTAAACAACACAGATTTATTGTTTTATAGTTTTGTAGAACAGAAGTCTGATAATGGGTCTCACTGGGCTAAAATCAAGAGGTCCGTCAGGGCTGAGTTCCTTTCTGAAGGCTCTAGGGGAGAATCCATTTCCTTGTCCCTTTCAGCTTCTAGAGGCTGCCTGTATTCCTTGGCTTATGGACTCCTTCCTTCATCTTCAAAGCCAGTAGTATACCTTCCCTGTGACCCTTCCCCCTTCATCACATCTCTCACTGACCAAAGCTTGGAAAGATTATTTGCTTTTAAGGACTCCATAGGTTGGGCCTACATGCATAATCCAGAATAATCTCCCCATCTCAAGGTCCTTAACCTTAATCACATCTGCAAAAATCCTTTTTTTTTTTTTTAATGTAAGGTAATGTATTTATAGGTTCAGGGATTAGGGTGTAGGTGTCTTTTGATGGGGGGAACATTATTCTGCCTACTGCCTTTGATTTTTATTTTAGAAACATGTAAATTAGAAAGTTCTGTGATTCATGAAATATAAAGCTGTTGGTTGTAAGAGAACTAGATATTATAGATTTCTTTTAGCCCCAGGTTGTGAGATAGGTACTAAAGGCCTTGAAGTTCACGTAGCTACCATTAGCTCTCATAGTAAGATCCATCTGAAAGTAGAACTCAGAGTTGACAAAGAAAAGGATATTTCAACTGGATAAAAGACCTAGATTATCCACCGGCCCTCTTAGTTTACAGGACTTAAGGGACACAGAAAAACCCAACTCACTTGCCCTTATGATTAGTTGTATAATGGGTCAGTGGTAGAAATTGGACTTTTGACCTTTTTCTAACAGTGTCCATACCAATATTTTGAAAAGTTTATACTTACATAATTTTGTACTTTTGCAATTTATTAGTCAAAATTCTGATTAAAGTGAAACATTTATTTATTTTTACAAAAATCATGATTATTAAAACTCTTAACCTGATTCTTGAGTCATTACATTTACTAGTATTTGAGTTATCTTATGGCATCACATAGTGTGACTTGAGCATTTATTAGACTTGATGTATATAGAAAAAATAAAGGTCAAAATGTTTATCAAGAAAAAAATGTGAACTATACAATATGCATAAGATAATGCTTTTTAAAGATACCGTTTTGACTAGCACACCCTAATAGAATAACAAAATTCTCAAACTGCTAGGAATAAAGATAATGCTTTTTAAAGATATCGTTTTGACTAGCACACCCTAATAGAATAACAAAATTCTCAAGCTGCTAGGAATAAAGATTGACTGAAAATCAGCACCTGCTACCCTGTTTTGAGAGCCTAAAATATCTCACATGATTTGGACCAAATTACAAAAGAGAAAATAAAATAAGTATTAATACATGAAGCAAAAAATATGTGAGTTCAAATAAGACCCCAGGAGAAAAAGAGGATTTGGCTTTGTACTCTGCAATTGTTCTACAAGTTATGCTGGCTTATTTTTCTTTCTCTCTCTCATTTAATTTGGAAAATACAAGAGGCTAGTTAAATATTATCCACCTAGGTAGAAGTAGAGAGATTTCATGAATTTAAGGATCTTGTACTAGAAGATACTTTGACTATTGATAGCTTTGGAAATTTTTATCAATGTGTGGTACAAACTTAAGGTTGATTTGTATCCAGCTACCTGCAACTGCCACCTAGAATCATAATAAAAAAAAGAATGGGTTTTTTTAGGCTGTGGAAACACAGTCAGTAGTTGTGTTGTTAAAGGAAGAGCATTGGAACTAGGGATCTAGGTTATTCTAGGTTCTGGTGATGACTTGGTCTGGAATTGGCCATGTGATAATGTTACTCTCTTAAGTCCTGTTTTTTCATCTTTCCATAAAATGAGAGAATTGAATTAGGTGATCTTTTATTTTCATGTAATTTGATTCTTGGGAAGGGGATTAGGGAGGAGAAATGATTGAAAATGAATGCTGTTAGTGCTCACTATCATTATTAATCCTTACTCATCATCTTTGTTCCAGAAACAGATCTAACTCAGAAAATGTTGACCTGTGATCTATTACTCCACATGTATGTTCAGAACTTAGAAGCAGTAACTGTTGTAATTAATTGGATACAGTTGAAATTTTTAAAATGAATTTTAATAACCTGAACTGACATTTCATTTCTCAAGTGGACATGGCATTACCTATGTAATGTGGCAAATATTCTTGGTTGTTGCTCTAATTTTCTAAGAGCCTGTTGTTTGTTTTCTCTCTTTGCTATGGTAGCTTGGTGTTTTAACATTTGTGGCCCATACAGGAATTGGAGATTATGATAGACGAGTGGGATAATGCTGTTGCATTTTGAGAGGGAGAATGATAATTACTGTGAGTTCTATCATCTTCATCTATTCAGAGGAAGATGCTTTTGGGAAGTCTTTAGCTTTTTCATAGATCAGTACGTACTCAGTGCTTTCTAGAAAAGAACTTCTAGAGTGAGGAAGAAGACTAATTTTTCCTAAAACAGGAGTTTTTGTGACTAAATGTGATTATACTTTTTTGGGTAAAAATTGCTTGGGAAAATGTACATGACTTAAATGTATTGACTTTTTAGTGGGTGATACAAATTTTCTGTGAGAATTTTACTTTAGTTTTTGTTTCTTAGAGTTGTAGCATTTTGTATTAAATAAAAATATGTAGATTCTTTTTCCTTGTGCCACTTGATAATAAAGACTGTTGTTTTAAGAGGAACAGTTACTGTGGTATATTATCTCACCTTAAATTTCATTTTAAATTATGTTGGAGTTAAAAATTCCCACTTAAATTTTACATTATCTTCTGATTAAATCTTGGAATAATCTCCTTTGTTTCATTTTTCAGTAATAATTGAATCTGTGACTAACCTACCTCCGGTTAATGAGGAAACTGTAATTTTTAAAAGCGATCGACAGGCAGCAGGAAAGGTTTGTAAAAAAAAATATATTCAAATCTTATAATTATTCTATTTCTTTGTGGATTGGTTTTTCTGACTTTCCCTATCTGTCCTAAAGAGAATTTATTAATTTTAGTAGATGAGCAGTCTAGAGTTCTGAAGTGTTTATTCTTGATTTTTTTCAATACTTTGTGTCTGTTGGTATACAATTTTTTCCTGTTTGTCAGGTAACTTGTGAAGTAGAGGGTCTGTATTCATATCGAATATCTCCAGGTACTCAAAGTTGAGTGCAGCAACTACAGTGTAGTAGTTTTTAACCTTTTTTTGGTTTGTGAGTCCCTTTGAGTAGGGGCTTTCAAAACTTTTTAGACTTTGGCTTCCTCAGGTGGAATCTTTAGAGTGGAAAAAAGAAGAAGGGGAAAAAAGATTTCAGCAATAGCTACAAAGTGTCACTGTAAGCACATTCTGGGTAATTATGAGTATGTGTACTCACCAAAAAGTCAAGTTCCTTATAACATCTTTCGAATGGAACAGTTTGTCATGTCCATCTTTAATATGGAAGACTACACATTTTACTCAGTAAATAATGCAATTTTGAGCCGTTGGCAGAGGATGTAAAACCTCTAAGATCAAAAATATAAATACCAGCTGGGGCGCCTGGGTGGCTCAGTTGGTTAAGCATCTGCCTTTGGCTCGGGTCATGATCCCAGGGTCCTGGGATTGAGCGCCACGTCGGGCTCCCTGGTCTGCGGAGAGCCTGCTTCTCCCTCTCCCTCTGCCTGCTGCTCTGCCTCTCTGTGCTGTCTCTGTCTCTGTCAAATAAGTAAATAAAATCTTTAAAAAAAAATTTATATATATATAAGTACCAACCAAGTGTTCTTTTTTGGCTATAGGGGTAGTTTTATTCACCTCAGCATTCTCCACTACAGAGTACAGTGCTTTGTCAATTTTAAGTGCTAAGTAAATGTGTACTGTGTTGAAAACAAATAAAAATAAGAAACCAGCTGCTGTCTTTGGGGAAGTCACTTTTTGGGGTTCAGCTTTTCCTAGATAACTAATAGTTGGCTTCGTTTTTGTTCTAGGAGATACAATTAATTTACATCTAATCAGAAAAAACATATCTTTTTAATTATATTATTGGGTCATTCATATAATTTTCCCTTTTATATGCTATTTCCTACTGTCCCATTCTAACACAGATTAGAAAGAGGTCAGATTTTTATCAGGGTCCTGCCTACCTTGTACCACCTACGTACTTTTTTGGTTTTGTTTTTCTTTTTGTTTAGATTGACAGGCTAATTTACCAAAGAGAAATGAGTGACTTAGGATGGCAGAGCAATCAGTGACAGAATTAATTGGGAGTCTAGAGCTAATATATTTTGGCAATTCTTGAGAAAGTTGGTGAGGGGAAGAAAGACTTTAATGCCTAAAGAATGGTGCTGTACTTTTTTCCCTTTCAGATACCTAAGCTCAGTCTTTTTGTTTCAAGTGAGTTCTGCTGGTGCCTTTGTAAGTGGTTAGCGATTGACTAGGGGGCTTAACCTCAGAGAAGGTTGAGAGAGAAAAGGGATGGGAAATGAGTCAATGACTGTGCCGTGAGTAGCTCTCCATGCCCATTGGTATGTATACTACTTTAGGAGAAACCAGTATTCTGCTCTGGTACAAAGGCAAAGCATTTTTCGCTCTCCTCCGGAAAGTAGTAGAAGACGGGGGAGGGGAGAACGGGGAATGGAAACTTATTTCTTGGTTTTCTAACTCATTTGAAACTGATAATTTCCATGATTCCTTTTATTTATGATATTCATGACAGTTGTCTTTTTAAGTAGCTAGCTGAGACAATTTTAATTTCAAAATACCCAACACTTTGCTAATTAAAAACCTCTAAATTCACATTTCTTATATCCCCCAATACAGCTGAACTTTTAGTTCTATAATTGTGACTAATGTTAATATTCAGCTCTTTTGTCATTTGACTTTGGAAGGAGTCAGATAAAAGTGTAACATTTTTGCCTCTAACTTTAGTTATGTGACATAAGTCTAGAGGAAAAAATTAAATCTACTTCTAAATTTTACATAGAGAGCTTTGTAAATTCAAGAAGTGACAAGCCTTTAAAAAATATTTCATTATACATCTAAGTGCCTTGACATGATTCCCCAAAGTAATGGTGCAGGGGTGGGGAGGGTTGGGACTATCAGTTAAACAAACCAGTGACCAGAAAATGAAATTGAATCTGTTTTAGATCTTACCTACATACTGATTTAGTTTTACCTTCGGTGTCAAACCTTTGTACATCTTTTCTTTTCCCTCTGCTCTTCAACAATAATAATGAGCCACAGTGATACATATTTTGTGTATCTTTTTAAATTCATTGAAACTCCAAGCAAGTGGAATTATCCCCATTTACTCAAAAATCACAGTTTTAAAAAGGAACAAAGTTGAGTTTACAACCTAGTTAATATGTCTGATGCATTTCCCTCCACCTTCCTCCCCCTTACCCACTGATTTAAGGGAGGTAACCTTGGATTTGTGTTTCATCCTTTTGCCCTTTAATCCTAATGATGATTAGTTACTCTTGATAAATGATGAATGAATTTTTATTTTGAATGTTTAGCTCTTTATCAGGGGATTTAAAAATTGACCAACCTGTGCAATTTATTATCCCTATATAACATGAATTACTTACTCGTTTTTCATTAGTTTTCAGTGTGTTTGTTAGAGTTGGGCCGGAATTTTTACTGATCTTTTTTAAAAAGAATATACTACAATCTTGGTTGGTAGTATGTGTTGATTTTCTGAAATTCTGTATTATTTTGATACAGTGGTTTATTTTCTCCTCCCTCAGCAACTTGTGAAGTAATAGTAACACACAGTGATTAGTGTAAAGTGATTGATAAGAGGTAATTCTGAATGGCTGTGAGGGGTTCATTTCCCCCTTTCCCCTTTTGGTAGGTTAGCCAAAAAGTGGCTCAGCTGGAACAACCATAAGGCCTTTGTTAATGGCATTCTTTGAAGGCTGTTCTCAGAGCAGAAGTATGCAGATCTTGGCTCTCCATTTGCACAGTCTTCACCATTATTCCTGGGCCTGGAGAGTCTTTGATCTGTTTCTCGTTACCTGTAGAAACTAGGATTACTTCGTCCCTCTTAGGCTAACCAATAAGTATATAATGTGTGTGTGTGTGGAGATGGGAGAGTGCAGCTTATTCTCTCTCTTGGAGTGCTCTCTGCGCGTGTCTAGCCAGCTGACTCAGGCTGGTCTCCAGCCGCTAGAACTTTGGCCATGCAGCATACAGAACACCTAAGCCTAGATTATGCTATGAAATGAGAATTTGGGGGAATGAATTTACTTCTCTGCTTGTCAGTTTTTTTCCTAATAGACCTTATACTGTATCTGTATAATGTGATAGTGGTATGTGTTTGTGATCTCTCTGTGTGACAAGAATCCTTTGAGGTCTTTTAGCAGAAAGATACTGCTTTTGAATAAGAGATGGTAAGTATTATAAGCTAGAGCCAAGTGGAAAGACACTGAAAACTACCTTTCAAATGACAGGGCAAGTATAAAACATTAGTTGGATTAAATTTTTATGAGTATTTCTACGGGATATATACTGTTATTTAAAGTATAAGGAAAGCTTCTTGCCTACCTTAAAGTAAATATCTTAAGACATTAGATATCCTGAGTTTTGTTCCTTACACTGTTGTCTCAGCCATATTCCTTCCTTTCCTTTTATCTGTAGTCAGGTAGTTTGGAACTTGCAGAATCTGCAAAGGCAGGTCTGAAGAGTGAGCCAGGATGCAAGGTTTAATGAAACTATGAGATGAAGTGGGCTGGCCCGACCCCTACTTTGTCTGAGGTTGCTCTTCAGAGTTTAGCTCTCAGGTATTAGCCGATCTAAAATCTATACTTTTTAGCTTATAGTAATTTAAAATATTGTTAAACCTTTTTTTCTGTAACTCTGGATTAGCTAAATTGCTTATGTCAACTCAGTCAAGTGTTCCATGGCTATTCGAGGTAGGAGCATAAATACTTCTCAGTTTTGGTGTAAGACATGTATGGATTCCTTAAAGTAGCTTCCTGTTACCTGTTGTATGTGGAATTATTTTACTTAAAACCTTGTAATGATTTTATCATTAGGTATAACTCATTAACACTTGAGATCTTAAGAATAGTCAACCAAGTATGCTTTGATTTTATCAAGGCATTTTGAATGTCACTTACATTTTAGTTCAAACCAGTCTCTGTGTAAGCCTGAAGCTATTCAGGCATTTCTCTAGTGAAATCATTTCTCAGTTAGGAACTGGAATTATTTCATCCAGGAAACCAATCATTGGGGAACAGCTTTATGTACCAGGTTGCTAACCGTGATTATTATATCTTTATGGGAAATTTTTCTAAACAAATTTTTTATCCCTGTCCAAACTTGAAGAATCAGATTTGTCACTATTTATCAAAGGAGTTTAAAAAAGAATTGTTTTAAGACTTTTTAAAAAGTGACAAGATAATCCATTACTTTATGTAATGTGAACCAGTAAGAGTGGTGTTGCGGTATATCCTCTGTCCTTTGCAGTTCTAGTTGGAAGAGGTCTTCGAGGTCTACTCTTTGTATCTAAATCCCTCAAAGCAAATTTGCTGTTTTCTTTTAAAATTAAAAAAAAAAATTATGCTATTAGTGTTGCTTCAGAATATGTTGGCATTTTAATTGTATTGAATACTACTAGTTGTTTTGGGGGTACGGGGTACTCATTGCCTTCAGAATATTGGTACCCTGATAGGTGAACTGTTTTATGCCTCACTGAAAATTAATAAAAATCCTGAATAGTATACTTAAAGAGAATAAAATGAGAATATTTACTATCAAAAATGAAGAGCTGATAATGTACTAAAACAGGCATTTTCAGTACACTTGGTTTAAAATGGTCCAAGCTATTTGGAAAATTATTTAGTAATTTATATCCAGAGTTTTAATAATAATCATACTCTTGGCTCCAATAATTCCACCCCTTACAAATAGATTTTTGGGAAACCTAAAGTATAGAAATTTACATAAAAGCATGTTTATCAGGGCATCATTTATTATATATTGAACAAATTGGAAGCTCCCTAAATGTGCTTATTTATGAGACAAGTTAAATCATGCCAGATCTATAAAGGAGTTATTGATATAGCTACTGAAATTATACTTACGAAGAATATTTATAACATGGAAAAACTTAATGCAACTTTAGTTTTTAAAAGGGAACAGTATACAAAACCATAATGTGGTCTCAGAAGAAAAGAATTAGAAGACTAGAAAAGTTGAACACTGACACTGGTCATGGTCTGGTTTCTATAGCATACATATATTTACTATCAGAAACATTTTTCAAAGAATTTAGGTATTTGAGAAGAGTTTGAAAACAAGAGGCTTCCTTTAATCATTCACAAAACATTTTCAGAAATAAAATGTGTCTGTACTAAAAGCAGTTCCTTTATATAAAAGTTAAAGGCTGTATAAGCTTCTTTGGTTTTTGAGAAATAAGCAACTTCAAGTTCAAATCTACTTTTCTAAGTTTTGAATTAGAAACAGTTGTGGTTTAATTTTATGAAAAATGTTAACTACTGTATGGAAACAGCAGAAATGATTAAATACCCACTAAAGCAGAAGCTTGCTTTTAAGTTTCGTGTTATAAGATCCCAAGTGACAGCATTTTATTTCTCAAAAGTTACCCATTGTGATTCTTCATACTTTACAACTTAAATGAGGAATGATAAAAAAAACTTCATAATTTGTCTCTAATTCATACACCACCAAGATGATTTGAATTTAGCAATTAACAAATTTGCTACACTTGCTTTAAATTCTCATAAAAAGGAAATCTGGAATGAGTTGATGCATTTATAATCAAAATATGAAGACTGTGAGTATGCAAAAATGACTTAAATATAAATACAATTTTATTCTGACATGACAAAATTACCTTGTTATAACAATTATCAATTTTTTAAAAATTACTTTCTGAGTTATTATTTTGCATATTAAAGGTCTTTACGTTTCTTCTGTTTTATAGATATTTGAGATATTTGGACCTGTCGCACATCCATTTTATGTGTTACGGTTTAATTCTTCAGAGCACATTGAGAGTAAAGGTATTAAAATAAAGGATACTATGTATTTTGCTCCATCAATGAAAGACTTCACCCAGTACATATTCACAGAAAAACTTAAACAGTAAGTATGTTACTGACACGTTACTTGTTGTCTGCTTATTTAATTTATATTTTACGAATAATTTTCAGTGAAGGTAGTTTCTTGTTAAGTATCTGTGTTCCAAAGCATTCATTTATTTTCCTAATAACATCTCTGAAAGCTACAATTTGTTATCAGATTTTACAGGTAGAGATGATTTTTATCTTTTACCCAAAATGACATAATCAACTAGTAGGACTACATTTAGGCCATATAAAGTTTCTGAATTCTAATTCATATTTTTTTCCATGACATACCTTTTTTTTATAAACATGCTACTTCAGCATTAGTATTACCACTTAAAAAGAATTCATTTCCATTTTAAATAGAATTATTCCTTGGATTTCATTATAGGCTTAACTGTTTAATAAAACTTGGTAATTCTCAAGAAAAAGAAATTAATAAATTTCTGGTTGCTTATAGATTGTAAATTTATAGAAGAGAGAACAAAAATATGCCCCTAAAAAGTTGTGAATCAAGTTGATAAACAGGGTTGATTTCTTTCTTTCTTTCTTTCTTATTTTTTAAATTTATATTTATTTTTTTGGGGGGGAGGGTGCATGTGCAGCACACGTGCAACCAGGGAGAGGGGCAGAGGGAGAAGCAGACTCCCCACTGAGCAGGGAGCCCTATGTGGAGCTCGATCCTGGGACCATAGGATCATGACCTGAGCCGAAGACAGACGTTTAACCGACTGAGCCACCCAGGCGCCCCTAAACAGGGTTGATTTAACCAACAAACTACTGCTTTCCATTTTGTGGATGCTAAATGATGCCTGTGACATGTGGGTAGTAATATTTCTGCATGTTTATGCTACTCATTAATTGTGCATTTTCCATGTATTATTTGTGTTGCTAAGTGTTAGCTGTAAAGCTGCTTATATCAGTTGAACTTGTTATTATAATCATATAATTTATTTTTGATAAATCAGTGGTATATGGTTCAAGTAGAATAGTTTTTTCAGGAAAAAAAAAAGTTGAATGCTTTGGAAAGATGTAATGAATATGAGCCACTAAAAATATTGTAAAATTAGTAGGAGTGGAAGAAACACTAAGAAAGATAGGGGGAAGGGTGGGGATCTAAAAAGATTTTGCACTCAGTTTGACACACAACTCCCTTTTAGGTCTAGCTGTCTTTTGATGGGAAACTTGAAGTGTAGTTGAAGCAGTAGGAATGTGTTTTTTGCAGAACAGAGAGGGGAACTTCAGTCAGTGAGTAGCCTTACTGCTACCTCAAAAGTACTAGTCCCCATTGCATGGTGTAAAATCTCTAAAGCACTTATATATTAAATCAAGTCTCTGAATTTCATTTATCATAATTCATTAAACTCATGCTTAAGAATCCACATAATTATCTGAGGAACATTTTGCCTAAGTTCTTCAGGTTGGTAAGGTTGATTTTTCTAAGTAATCGCTGAAAAGAAAGGTAAATTAAGTAGAAAAATCGTGTTTTAAAATCATGCCTTAAATAGGTGGCATTTCATTCTGCTTTAAATATTAGGATGTTGCTGTGGATATGTGATTTTTCGGCTTTTAACAAAAATATTTTAGCTTAAAACAGATAAACTTGAAAAGCTTCTCTAAAGACATTTATTAAATAGATTTTAAACAAGAGAAGTCTGTGTTCTTGATTTGCAAGAATAAGAGTTTTTTCCTGCAAAGAAACAATAAACTAAATTGGGAAATTAGGCCCACCCAGCAGAAGCCCCATTTAACAAAGTTTTTTTTTTTATTCTAGACTGCAATTTGGTGTCTGCATGGGCACTCAGTAGAGTACTTTGCCTTTGAGGTAGAGAAGGTCACCTCCTCTAGTTTATCCACCTCTTGTAAGGCTATTTTAATTTTAGCTTCCCATGAACTTATTCTTGTTGAAAGTGCTTTTTGAAATGTTGTTTGATCTCTTCTTTAGTAGATTTTGATTTTCTGTGGTAAATGCGCTATTGGGGAACTTTCCCCATTTATGTCTTTAAACCCCATAGGCCGTGTGATGGCATATATGCAAAAAGGAGTACTGGAGCTATGTTAAATGCATAGGTGTAAACTGGTCATTAACGAGTAAGCTTTTTTTTTTTTGATTGTAGAAAAATCATTGATAATGCCCCATGTACAGTGTCAAAAGTTCTGAATCAAAATTTTAGAGCAGACTTAATGATATTCCTATTCTGCCAGCCCACTGACATCTGTACATTGGTTTTTATGGATTGTGGTTTAATATATTAATGATTTTAATGAATTAAATCCTGAGAATCTCATTTGTTTTTGGGATCTAGTTTAAAGCAGTGAGGACAACGTCTACTCCTAATATTTTATAATATTTTAATGTAACCGAGTAACAAGATACTGTCAAACTTACAAAATCAAAAAGATTAAAAAGATAAAGGTGAGCTTTCAGAAATCATAGTCATACTTAATAATATATGTATTTTTGTTCATTGTAGAGTATAAAACTTTCCACTAAAAGTAGTTAGTGCTTGTGATTATACTGTCTTTCAGACTCTTCAGAATTCTTTCTCCTTACCAAATGAGATAGCTTTTATTCCACCCTCTCTGCTTTGAGGAATACTGTTGGAATAAGCTTTGGTTACTCATGGAATATTGTTGATATTCCTCAGGTAAATAGAGGAAGAAGAATTTCATGTTGTTACCTCTACCGTTAAACCTGTAAAATCTTAAGGGAATGCCTCCTGGTCATTTTTGTGTCCTTAGCACCTGAAACAGTGTGTCTGACCTATAGTTGGTGTAGAATAAGCATTTGTTGAGGTGAGCTTTATGAACTGAGCTCAGGTATCATGAAAGTATCAGTCAAAGTCATAGCATCTAGAGATGCTTATGAACTGCAAAGCCAATTTCCTCTGCACACCATAGTCTTGGCTTCTCATTCTCATTCCCCCAGTCCTAATATTTTATATGTGTCCAGATTTTGTGTTTTTCTTAGGAGCTTCCCACATCTTCTGAAACAAGGTGAAGAACATATACATGGTCGTTTATTTTTTGCTCTTATTTTCATGTATATTATAAAATTAAGGATTGAGCTCATGTCTTCTACTTATTTTCTATACTACTGAGTTATAAACACAGAATCTTAAGTACTTCATGTTTTCTTTTAACTTTCTCTTTCTAGGGATAGGGGATCGGATGCATCATGGAAGAATGATCAGGAACCACCACCAGAAGTAAGTATAAATCTCTTTACATAATATTTTAGGAAGTAAAGCAGGATTTAATTTTTTTAAGATTATTTATTTATTTGAGAGAGTGTGCGCTCACAAGTGAGGGGGTGGGGGCAGAGGGAGAAGGGGAAGTGGGGCTCGATCCCAGGACCCTGAGATCATGAACTGAGCTGAAGGCATATGCTTAACTCACAGCCACCCAGGCACCTCAGAACTTAATTTTATAAATTCATCTTGACCTTAAGGAGGTCTTTTCATGGGGCGCCTGGGTGGCTCAGTCGTTAAGCGTCTGCCTTCGGCTCAGGTCATGATCCCAGGGTCCTGGGATCGAGCCCCGCCTCGGGCTCCTGCTCGGCGGGAAGCCTGCTTCTCCCTCTCCCACTCCCCCTGCTTGTGTTCCCTCTCTTGCTGTGTCTCTCTCTGTCAAATAAATAAATAAATAAAATCTTTAAAAAAAAAAAAAAGGAGGTCTTTTCATGCTGCCTGGCAGTCATACTGCCATCTGTGGGAGCATGTACTCTCCCCTTCTCCCAGATGACTATTTTATATCCCTCAGTAAGAGTTTTTGATTGATCATTGCAGGAAAAAAAAAATATTTTCAGTCATATTTTAATAAGTACCAGTTTATTATTTTCCTTGTAATTTCCTATTTTTAAAAATCAGTTTTGTTGACATCTGGTAAAGGCAGAATTGTCATTATTTTAAAAAATTTTATTTTTTAATATATTAACCGTATGGGACATGAATACATTTAATGGTGCCTATAATAAGCTGCCTTTCTTTTGGAAGTACAAAATCATTAGAATCTACCTACCTCTCCAGTTTTTATAATATAATTACATTCCTAAAAAGAGGATTCTTAATTTTCTTTCTTGAATCCATGCCAGCAAGATTGTTTTTCCCTGTTTATTTATTTATTGATGTAGTGTTCCATGATTCATTGTTTGCGTATAACACCCAATGCTCCATTCAGTACGTGCCCTCCTTAATACCCATCACCAGGCTAACCCATCCCAGCAAGATTAATTTTATGTCTCAAGTAACTTGATGTACAGTTTTTCTAGAGATGTGGAATAGTCAGGAATAATCTGTAGGGTTATTTAACTTTCCATGGAGATTTTCTTTTTTTTTTTTAAGTTATTAAAATATAAAAATTGCAGCAATAAGTATATACATTTCTTGGAAATCGTATGAATATATACACTATAGGGGAAAATATAATTATAAGTGAGAGTTTTTAAACATACTCAGGAATTCTGATGAAGTTTTATAGTATATAAATTTATTGGGTTTGTAGATTTAACTTCATTCATTTTAGATGTTCTCAAGCAGTGCTGAAGATTCATATTAATTTCTAATTTTGCTGAGGCATGAATCAGGTAACGCTGACTTACAGGTTCACTTAACCAGTGAGTGATCCTAGTTTAGTATCCACAATGCCATGGGATTATGTTTTCTAATTTATGTTGAATATACATGTGATTTCTGTTAAGGCTCTGAAGGTTCCCTTAATGTTCTTAGTTATGTTTAGGTCATCTTCAGTAATTACTGAGGTTACATGTTTTTAAAGTATTTGAGAAAATTCACAAAGGTCTTAAAACATATTTCTTGTGAAATGAAAGTATCCTAATACATCTCTGTTGTTTTAGACCTCAGCTTTGAAGTTGCTAATTATGGTAATGTTGTTTATAAAATATGTGTGGTTAATTTTAAAATTAAATCCCAGCATACTTCATGGTGTGTTTTATTTTGTTTTTGTCTTTGTTTTTGAAGTAGTTGACTGAATGTCCTTTAATTCTGTAATAGGGGAAAACTCTTTGAGATTTTAAAGTTTATTTTATTATGAAATTTTGTAGTATAGAATTATTGCCTGACGTTAATCATAGGTTATGTATAGGCATGCATCTTCTTCACTTTGGTATTCATTTTTAATACATGAATATATAATTTGTAGTTGAATAAATGTGTCTCAGTGCAAATTTAATATGTATACAAGAAACATGTGAATTTTTTTCTGACTTTAGGAGGTGATAGCAAAATATTGCCGAAGCAATCTCTAAAACAATGCCAATTAAAATCCTTTAATACTTTCCTCCTGCTCTTAGGACATGCCCAGTGACTGGGACATAAAGTTCTTTATTCTCCAATTTTATCATATCTGATTTCACTATATAAGAAGCTTTTGCTTTGCTTTACAAAACCAGTTTCATGTCTCAAATGTGCCCTGCCTTTGCACATATTCCCGCTCCTTGAAATTTTCCTTTCCTTTATTCACTGCTAATTCATCATTAGAGATTTATCTTGAGTTTATCTTTTAAAGATAAAGATATTATCTAAGCCTTTCCCTGCAGCCCAGTCTAAATTGCATCTGCAGTGATTTTCTCTTTCCTTACTTTGCTTTATTTATTTACAGCCCTTACTATGCTTGACATTATATTATTAAAAGAATTAATACCTATAGAATGTTCAGAACAGTGCCTGTCATATAATGGGTATGTATAAATTTTTGAATGAATGAAAGATAAAACATTCTCTTCTATTTTTGTATTAGTTCTGATCATTGATGTTATTTGCATGTTCCTAACTGTTCTTCCCTTTAGCATTGTTGACATTCTTGACTCAAGCTTGAAGTCAGTCTTCTAGCTAGGGAATACCCATATCTGAAGGTTGTTAAAGATTGGCCTTTTAAAGTTACCTATCTGTGCAAAAAAAGAATTATCTATCCAAAACTTTCTAGGAAAAAGAAAAGCCTTGAGTACTCTGGCCTGTGTTAATTAAGAGTCATAAATAGTTAATTCAGATATTACTAGAAAATACTACATATCAAAAAGTAATACTCTTTCAGGGTCAGTGTTAAATAATAGGCCTATCCTTCTCACTTCCAAGTATGTACCAATGAATTGGTAAATCCATTTGACGTAATTATATTTTTCCTCTGCAAGGCCTTAGATTTCAGTGATGATGAAAAGGAAAAAGAAGCCAAACAGAGGAAAAAATCTCAGATTCAGGGCCGGAAAAAATTCAAGTCTGAATCTAATGAATCAAGTGAGTAAATGCAATATATAGTAATTTTTTATCTTCACTTAACATTTATATAAGTCGATAACTAATAAAATTGAAGGAAACATGTGGGATCTCTCTTTACCTCGTGGCATTCATCTAACATAGGAGGCTTTACACAATACGAGATATGGCAGAGGAGAGTCATGAGGGATATTCAGTGTTAGTTTTTCAAGCTTAAGTATGTAAAAATGGCTTCTAGGGGTAAAACTAAGCCTTGTTAGTCATTTGTGCATATAGGCACTTTTTTCCTTAAGAAACCTCTTTGCTTCCATATTTAGAATTAAATGATAGGGTACTTAATACCTAAATCAAAGTATTTTATTTTTTAACATGCATTTCCATTCATTATGCCTTTCAAATTTTAAAGGAAACTTTAAAAAAAGTTAAACTTTTTATAGATTCACACACAGTTGTAAGAAATAATTGAGATTTTCTTGCATGTCCATTACCCACTTTCCTGAAATGGTAACACATTGTAAAACTATACAGTACAATATCACAACCAGGATATTGACATTGAGACAATCAAGATACAGAATATTTCCACCACAGAAAAGGATCCCCCATGTTGCCTTTTTATAGTCACTCCCACTTCCCTCCCTCCCACCTCCTTAACTTCTGGCAATTACTAATTTGTTCTCCATTTCTATAATATATTTTGTCGTGTCAAAAATGATTACATAAATAGAGCCACACAGTATGTTACCTTTAGGGATTGGCTTTTGTCACTGAACATAATTTCCTGGAGATTCATCCAGATCGTTTTATGTGTCATGTTTGTTTCTTTTCATTTAGGAGTGTAGTATTCCATGGTATGACTATACTACTGGTTGTTTACCAGTCATGAGTTGAAGGACATCTGGGTTGTTAACATTTTTTGGTTACAGGAATAAAGTTGTTTTATGTATTTGTGTTCAGATTTTTGTGTGAATACAGCTTTTCATTTATCTGGGATCAATGTCTAAGAATAATTGCTGGATTATGTGGTAGTTGGATTCCCATGACCAGTGTTATGAGTGACTCAGTTTCTCTGCTTTCTTACCAACATTTGGTTTTGTCACTTTTTTATTTTAGTCATTCTGATAGGTGTGTAGTGATATCTAATTGTGATTTTAATTTGCATTTTCCTAATGGCTAAAGATTTTGAACATCCTTCCATGTCCTTATTTGCTATTTGCATATCTTCTTCAGTGATATATTTGTTCATGTCTCTTGCCCATTTTCTAACTATATTTCTGCTTTTTTGTTCTTGGAGTTACGAAGTTTGTACATAATTGTTCCAGCCTGTAACTTGTATTTTTATCCTCTCAAGAGGGCCATTTACAGGACAAAAGGTTTTAAATTCGATGAAGCCTAATTTATTGTTTTCCTTTTGTGGAGTCAGAATTTCTTGTCTAGACCTACATTCCAGATTTTTTCTTCTGTTTTTTTTCCTAAAAGTTTTCAAAGTTATTTTAGCTATTCTAGTTCCTTTGCTTTTCCATATGCATTTTATAATAATCTTCTCTATATTGGCAAAAGTCTTGCGGGGATTTTTTTTTTTTTTTTCCTTCTTAACTTGCTGGGATTTTAATGGGAGTCGTGTAAAACCTGTTTATTGGTTTGGAGAGAATTGATACATTAACTGTATTGAGTCTTCCATTGTGCAATAATGGTATACATCTCTATTAATTTAGATTTTTGGTTCTTTTCAGCAGCATTTTGTCATGTTTAGAATACAAATTCTGTTTTTTTTTTCATTAGTATACACCTAAATATTTAATTTTTCAAGTCATTGTAAATGGTTTTGCATTTTTAGTTCCAGTGTCCATGTTTTTGTTGCTAGAATATAGAAATAAAATTTATATTTGTACATTTAGCTTATATGTTGTGACCTTGCTGAACTCACTAGTTTTAGGAGTTTTTTCTTTGAGATTTTCTGCTTAGCCAACTATGTCAGTTGCAAACAGGGAGAGTATTCTTTCTGTTTTTGTTTGTGGGTGGTTTTCATTTATCTGGGATCAATGTCTAAGAATAATTGCTGGATTATGTGGTAGTTGGATTCCCATGACCAGTGTATGAGTGACTCAGTCACAGTTTCTGGGGGTTTTTTTTGTCTCCCTTTCTTTCTTTTACTAGCTCTAGCTTCTGGCACTATGTTGAATAAAATGTGCTTTGTTCTTGATCCTAGGAGGAAACATTGTTTTTCATCATTAAGTATAATTTAGGTATAGGGGTTTTGTAGATGTTCTTTATCAAGTAAATTCCCATCTATTCCTATTTTTTGGAGATTTTTAAAAAAAAAATCTGTTAAATTTTGACAGTACTATGATAAGATGACATGATTTTTTGTCGGTAGCCTGTTAAGGAGATTACACTGGTTTTAAAATATTGAACCAGCCTTTGCATCGCTGGAATAAACCAGAGGTGGTCATAGTGTATAATTCTTTATATGTATATTGTTGAATTCTCTTGTCTCTTTCTCTGATGATTTTCTTTGTTCTGAAATCTATTTTATCTGATATTAATGTAGCTACTCCTTTTTTTTTTAAAACAAAAAGATTTATTTATTTGATAGTGAGCACTAGCAGGGGGAGCGGCAGAGGGAGAGGGAGAACCAGACTCCCCACTGAGCAGGGAGCCCAACATGGGGCTCGATCCCAGGACCCTGGGATCATGACCTGAGCTGAAGGCAGATGCTTAACCGACTGAGCCACCCAGGCGTCCCACTACTCCTTTATTTTGATTAATGTTTGCATGTTGTAGCTTTCACTATCCTTTTACTTTCAACCTGACTATATCCTTCGAAATGAGTATTTTGTAGACATATAGTTGGGTTATGTTTTTTAATCCACTCTGCCAGTCATTCCCTGTGTTTTAATTGATGTATTTAGACCATTCATATTTAATGTAATTATTGATGTTTTAGGGCTGGTCTGCCCTTTTCCATTCATTCGCTCTGGTTTTCATTTCTGTTTTCTTTTATCTGACTGCTTGTCAGCACTATAACATTTTTTAGAATTCCATTTTGATTTATCTGTAGTGTTTTTGAATGTATCATTTTGTATGATTTTTTTCAGTAGTTATTAAATTTAGGTATTAAATTGTATATACGTTACTTATCACAATCAACTGGTGTCATTGTTTTGCCAGTTTGTGTAGAACTTTACCTCTTTATGTCCCTTTATTTTCTCTAGTTTATAATGTGAATTGCCTTAAATAGTTCATATATACAATTAGAATCATGTTACCAATTACATTTACTTCAACCATCAAACATTTAGAAAATTCAAAGAAGGACATTTTATTGTATTTACTCATATTTTTGTCGTGTTCTT
This sequence comes from Neomonachus schauinslandi, assembly GCF_002201575.2. Taxonomy (NCBI): domain Eukaryota; kingdom Metazoa; phylum Chordata; class Mammalia; order Carnivora; family Phocidae; genus Neomonachus; species Neomonachus schauinslandi. The sequence goes on from NC_058404.1 coordinate 65,050,293, forward strand.
CCTTCCTGATGTCTCAAGTTTCTTTCTTTTACTGTTTCTGCTTAGAGAACTTGCTTTAGTCATTCTATCAGTGTAGATCTGCTGGAGATAAATTAATAGTTTTTCTTCATTGTAGAATATCTTTAGTTTTCCTTTTTTCTTGAGGATATTTTCATTCCGTTTAGAATTCTGGATTGAGTTTTCTTTCAGCACTTGAAAATGTTGAGCCACTTTCTTCTGTCCTCTATGGTTTCTGATGATACATCTGTTGTCCTTCCTGAGCCTCTGGCCTTTTGGATTCATTAAAAATTGATAATTTTAAGCCTTATGCTTTTTAAGTTACCATAAGACAATACCAGAAGTTAAAGAAAAGGCATTTTTGAAATTTTAAGCAGTGTTTTTTGATGTACTAAAATTAATTTTAATTTTGTTTTTATGCTTTTTTCTTCACTCAAAGGTGAAAATTTTTCAGAAGTACATCAGAATTGGAATGTTCATAGCTCTGCTTCAGAGCATTCAAAAGGATATCGTAACAGAGAATTCTCACGAGGATTTTCCCGGGGTAGATATCCTCGACCTTGCCACGGCAGGCCTCCATCGCCACAGTTTTATAACTCCGAGCATATGGTGTTTCAGGAGACTTCAGGATTTCCACCTCAGAGACAAGAGAATCCTATCATGCCACAGTATCCCTTTCCTCCTCCAGTGTTTGACATGCACAGTTTTTCACTCCCTCCTCCTCTACCACCACTCCCTCCACCTCCACCACCTGCATCTGTAAACCTGGGGTGGGCTGCACCTAACATGGCACCTCATCCATTAATTCCCTTACCATACTCCATTCCCCCCCCCCCCCCCACCACTGCCTCCACCCCCCTCTTCTGGGGATAGTACTTCTTCCCATTTTGGATCCTACTACTAGGTGACTGTATACGTTTCTGGAGAAATCTGGATTTTTTATATTATATGGGAAGAATTTTTTTTTTTTTTTTAAGAAAGCAGTTAGGGAGCTAGATTTTTAACATTGTAAAATACTAAATGATTCCTTCAGTTGTAAGTTGATATATATTTGTAATCTTTGTGAAATTGTATCCATATGAAAATTTCACTTTTGTGGAGGAGAAAATCTAACTATGTAATATTTAATTAAAACTGAATCCATGTTTTCCCTATCCCTGCTCAATTTAACAATGTATATAGGTCTAATAGATCTGGAGCAACTTTCATCATGGGTTAAAAGATATTGAACACATCGATTGTCTTCTTGGTATATCTGAAAATAAGATGTTGAAGTCTTATTGAGAGTCTTTAAAATAAACTATTTTTACAAATGTATACTTTGAAAAGTGATTCTGATTGTCAATGCAATTTACCAGTAACTGTAAATGTCTTTTTTATTGTTATGTTAATCACCATACATTATATCATTAGTTTTTGATGTAGTGTTCCATGGTTCATTGTTTGCTTATAACACCCAGTGCTTTAGAGAGGGAGAGAGAGAGAGAGAGTGTGGTGGAGAGGAGCGGAGGGAGAGGGAGTCCCAGGCAGACTCTGCACCAAGTGCACAGCCGGACACGGGGCTTGATTCCACAACCTGAGGTCACAACCCAAGCTAAAACCAGGAGTTGGACATCAACCCACAGTGCCACCCAGGTGCCCCCACTCTTTTAAAAAAAAATAAAATAAGGATACAGAAAAGAAAACTCCTCAATATTGGTAGATGTTCTGACTATAAAGTTCACATTGATTAATTATGCATAGGCAAGCTTTTCATTATCTATACAGGTTTCTAGAACTTAGGCATTATTCAGTAGACTTTACTATTAATTAAAGGGACACAGTGGTTATTCATAATAAAATATAATATTCACAATGAAGTAGATGTAACCCCATATTAGGACACTGTCTTCTATATCTATTTTCCAGATTCTCACATGCCTGGCACAGATTAGGTGCTTAATAAGTATTTATTGAATGACTGAATTTAGAGCTTTTAATTAAATTACCACTAAATGTTATTTTACCTCGTGAAATGTAAATGCAAAGAAAATTATGGAATTTTAGAAATAGAAGAGGCCTTAGAAGTAGTTTAAACTAGTCCTCATTTAGCAGGTAATGAGGAACTTAACTAAGGGTTCCAATTTAAGTAATTTAAGATAACTCAATGGGATGACAAGGAGTTGAACCTAGTTTTCTTGATTTTCACATCAGTACCTCTTATTAAATTGTTGCTTCCCAATCTTTTATTCCTTGACACTCTTAGAAAATAGTATTTTTATGCACATCATTGGGGTAATCTGGAGATCATTCATCACAACCCCATGGACTGGTTGCACACAGGCCCTTCACGTCCCCGGAGGCTGGGGAGACTCTAAGTTTCTGGGGCCCAATTGAGAAGTTCTTGCTTTGGTATACATTGACTTTATCATATGTTGTACTTTATTATTCTTCCTTGAAATTTGTTTGTAGCTTCTCTTTAGGAGTTAACCTTCATAGTTTATGGCAGTCTTTTTTTTTTTCTGGTTGATAGAATATTCTTAGAATTGAGATTATATCTAGAAGTACTAAAAACATTTTTCTACAACAATGGAAAGAGTGAGATGTTAACATTCAATTACAGTATATCAACAAGCCATTGTAATTGCCATGGCATTTAAAAAATCTTTGAAACTCTGTACCTTAAGTACTGGTGTCTGACTGTAGGTATTATCTGATGAATATAAAATGTGATAAATAAATGATGGTGGCTTCTTAAATGTTCTCTCAGTATCAATAGCCACTACACTGTGCAAAACCTGTTATTGCAGCTTTTAAAACTGTTTATTGTGTGCTCGCATAACATACAGGAGTACTGCGGAAATCATTTGCTCTCTCCCCCATCTCATTGCTCTTGCACATATCTGTTTGACTAGGCATCATGTAGTGTTTAATCTTAGGATTTGGGACTGTCAGGCTCATTTATGTAAGCTGTGTTAGTAGCTGATTCATTCAAAGCAAATAATTTTCTTTAGTGTTAGTTTGGTTTTTGACCAAGTATACTTGCTAGTATATTTATTGGCAACAACGTGAGCTCAAATGAATTCTGTTTGGCAAGGTTATGAGCAGAAAAATATTTAAGGGCAAAAGAGAGTAACAAGGCATTAACTATTAACACATTCAAATACAGTTAGTTTGAACCATATGAAATTCCCTACACAGTAAGACATTTCAAATGGTCCAGTGTAATATATGGACTATAAAATACATTGCTTCTCATATTTATTTTTCTTCATAGAACATCTCTCTGTACCATTACTTACCAGAACACATTTTGGGAAATACTTGTCATGGATGATAGCTGGCAGAAATTCATAGTAGTGAACATTTCTAAGAGATCTCTATCTCTAGTCTTGCTAAGAGGACAATCTATGAGAAGATCATGGGGCCCAGAAGAACTATTAAAATATTCTGTATTAGGTTAGGAAAATACTGTTCTTTAGTGTAGACTTTGTGGTTCTTAACCTGAGGTTTGTTCCCCAGTTTTCTAGAACCCACTAAAAACCTGTGAGATGGACATTTTTCTAGGACAGAGGGTTCTTGAATTTCATCTTGTTTTTAAGTAATATATGAAGAGAAAGAAGATGGAGAGAGAGTCTTTCAAAAGGTTTTCTCCTTTTGAAGCAGGTATAACAGTAATAACAGTATAAATCTTTCTCAAATTTGGTAATACACAAATCCTTTCATTAAAAAGTGTTGTGGAGGGGCGCCTGGGTGGCTTAGTCAGTTGGGTGTCTGTCTTTGGCTTGGGTCGTGATCCCAGGGTCCTGGGATCAAGTCCCACATCGGGCTCCCTGCTCAGCGGGGAGCCTGCTTCTCCCTCTCCCTCTGCCTGCTGCTCCCCCTGCTTGTGCTCTCTCTGTGTCAAATAAATAAATAAAATCTTAAAAAAAAAAAAGTTGTGGATCTCCAAGAACATATCCACAGACCACAGTTTGGGAAACACTGAGTTAAGCAACTAAATGTCTTTCTATGCAAATCTCCTTTCAGTTTCTTACAGAATTTTTATACCTGCAAAAATATATCTATAGACCTCAACTTAAATAATTGTCTCAGACAATGTTGGGTTTCAAATGGCTGTAGAGGAAAAACTTCCAAATGACTATAGGAGTAAACATTTAACATTCTTAGATGTCTAGAAAATGTCCAGCATGTATGTTTCTGCACAATGAGGAATTTCTTTATAATTCAGACTTTAGATAGGAAATCACTCTTACACTACTAAAAAGGGGCAGTATCTTCAGTTTAACAAATTTGGTCGTCTATGTCCACTTTACAGAGCTCATCCTAGGCATATTGTGATGAGAGGTGAAATTTGACCAAATTAACAAAGTCTAAGGACATTTCTACAAATATTGTAAATGTCCATACATAGGAACAACTGAAAAGGGAAGGACCTGAATGGACCACAGAAGATGATCCAGAAAAATTTCTGGGAGGAAAAATGGAGATTAAGCCAAGATGAGACCAGCCAGGCATAATCAGCAATGGCATCTCTCCCATTTCCTCAGGACAGAGGATGTGGAAGATTACAAATAAACTATCTCTTAAAGTTGTATAATTTATTTTTGTTACAGAAAAGGAAAATGTATAGATTGCTCATTAAAATGTGAATTCAGTCACGCTAGTTGTATACTTTTTTAGTTTTCATAAATTTTTAGTCAAATAATGTATCTAGATACTTTTACATATAGCTCTCTGAACTGAGTGGGCATTTAAAGACTGTTCCCAGTGTGGTCAAGCAGCATTATCCCTTTCAAAATGTTCATTTAAAAAGTTTCATTTTTGTGAATGCAACATGAAATATAATAATAGGCTTAATTCTCATACTCACATTGTCATAATACACATGACGTTTTATTGTAACTGATTGTATTGATCTCCCATATTGAAGTATAATTTCCTTGAGGACCAGCACTGTTTGATCACATCTCTCTGTACTCTGAGCACACAAATGGTATTCAAGAGACAGTTAATTGCAACCTTGTTGCCAGATGCTTCTTGCTGATTCATAACCTGTGGGATTCTACTTTGTGTTTCTAAAATACAGTGGTTTATGTGTGTTCATTCCAGATGAATGCCACAGTATTAGTGATAATTGTTTTTATTTAATAACTTGAAAGTATTTCTCAGGATATCAGAAATCTATCTTGGCAAAGATTTTCAGATGTGCCTCAAAAATGGCCCAGAGACATCAGTAGAAAACGGATTTACTTGTTTTTTGGAACTTGTTTTGATAATACTCTATCAACACTAATGTGGAAATGATAACATTTTGACAGCAAAATTAATGATTTTTTCCCTCAAGATAATAAAATATGCTTAAAATTCATATTTTAGATGATATCAAAATATGGCTATTAAATTCTTTATTAATAAAGAATGATAAATTTACTGTGGGGTTTTTGGGCTGATCTCTATTTTGGTCATCCAGTAAGATTATATATATGCTGCTCTATCCATAAATAAACCTTTCAGAGAGCAAACCTTATAGATAGCAAAGAATAATGAATGATATACATATATATAAGGTTTCCAGAGAATTTAAAACTAAAGATTAAGAAGAGAAGGCTTAGTATTCTAGGAGATATTTGCTTTCCCCTCCAAATTTTCTCTACTTTGTAAAATGGCTTCAGGATGAGAAAGCCACTTGAGATCATGGCACTAGATTCATTTGTAAATATGAAAAAAAGAAAAACCATAGAAGCACAAATCTTCTGAATCTCTTGTAACAACTGATAGAGAAGTACTTATAATTTGCTGTTAATATTTCTTTCGGTTAACCACCGAGTGGAAATTGGGGTTATGGAGCCATTGAGCTTTCTTCTTCTTCTTCTTTTTTTTTTAAAGAATTTATTTGCCAGAGAGAGAGAGAGAGCACAAGCAGGGGGAGCGGTAGAGGGAAAAGCAGGCTCCTGGCTGAGCAGGGAGCCCGACGTGGGACTTGATCCCAGGACTCTGAGATCATGACCTGAGCCAAAGGCAGATACTTAACCAGCTGAGCCACCCAGGCATCCCAAGCCATTGAGCTTTCAACTGCTCATTAATTTAATAAGCATCTGTTCTGTGCTTATTATTGGTCATCTATTTAATGCTGGAGATACAACCCTTAGAGGGCAATTGTTGGAAATACACAAACAAGGGTACCAGATGCTGTATCATACAAGTATATGTTTGTACAGAGTATGGTGGGAACATAGAGGTGAGAGAGGTCAATTCTACCTTGAGTAGGGATTGGGGAAAGGGAGAAAATGGGGAATAATTTACAAAGGACATGATTCTGGAGCTGATTCTTACAATATAAGGGATAAGTCTGAGAAGAGCTATGAAGTGTAAAACCAGTCAACATGTTTAGAAGCCGCAGGCAGACAGGTATGATGGATGTAGAGGGTATGGCTGGAATGGAGGAAACCAATCCTAGAAGCTGGAAAGGAACTGAAGCCAGATGACTGAGAGCTCTGGGGGCCTTAATGGGGAGCTCTCACCCCAGAGTTTTACCCTGGGTTACTGACTTTTTTTTTTTTTTTCCATATCTTGTAAATACCACTAACTGGGAGAATGAGTTGGAGGGAGGAAGTGGAAGGATGGAAGGAGGCAGATCAGGAAATTATTGATGACGGCAGTGTAGGAGAGTGATGATGAAAACTTACTAGGAGTTGAAATAGGGATATGATTTTGGATGATAGAAATTTGAAGAATGAATTGATAAGGACTTGCAATGTTAGGGGGTTGGGTTGAGAAGGGAAATCCTCTGTAATAACACTCTGGTTGTGATTTGAGTGACTATGTAAGGTGTTAGTCTCTGAGAAAAGGGATATATTTTGCATGGTTTATATGTTTTAATCCTTTGTGAGATAGGAAATACTAATATAATTTTGTAAAGAAGGAAAAGGTGGTCTTGTAGAGATTAAGTTTTCCTGCATGCTCCTACCTATCCCAACTCTGTCCTGGTAGTGACTTGCTATTATTTCTCAACTCTCTTCTTCCTGTCTTCCTGTTTCCAGCTCCCTCCACATTTGTGTATGTTTTCATTTCTATAGTAACACTTCTTATTCTCATAATACTTTTTTAATGGTTATATTTTCCTGACTGAACCTCGAATGGAATTGAATTTGAGTAGAAGAAATAGAATTTTAAGGATAAGAATCTGGAGTTATTTTTCTGACTAGATTTAAAGGTAACATTGACCCATTGTCATGGTCAATAAAACAGGAGTAGCCCTAGGCATGCAGCAACTAAATAGCTTGTGTTCAGAGAAGACAAAGTTTTTAAGTGATCAAGTAGTTGCTGCCATAAAACACTTTATAAAAAATAAAGACTTTGCCTTGGGTTGATTGCTTCTAAGTATACCTGAAGGTTTGGAGAGAGGAGGAGTTGAGCTCTGGGCTTTAAATTCTAAACTCACCAGGAGCCACAAGCATCTGCCTTGGGTTCAGGTAGTAATCCGGAGTCCTGGGATGGAACCCCTGCATTGGGTTCCCTGCTCAGTGGAGAGTCTGCTTCTCCCTCTCTCTCTGCCCCCACCCCCCTACTCATGCTCTCTCGCACCCTCTGTCTCTCTCAAATAAATAAATAAAATCTTGAAAGAAAGAAAGGAAGAAACAAAGAAAGACAAAGAAAGAAAAAGAAAGAAAAAGGAAAAGAACAAAAAGAAAGAAAGAAAGAAAGAAAGAAAGAAAGAAAGAAAGAAAGAAAGAAAGAAAAAAGAGAGAGGGAGGGAGGGAGGAAGGAAGGAAGGAAGAAGGAAAGAAGAAAGAAAAGAAAGAAGAAAGAAAAAAGAAAGAGAAAGAAAGAAAAAGAAAGAGAAAGAAAAAAAAGGAAGAAAAGAAGGAAGGAAGAAAGCAAGCAAATTCTAATCTCACAATCTGGGTATGGACTCAGAAAAGTTCTATGTTGTCCTGAAATAAAAACAACTTCCTCCACAAGACTATCTTCTATAGCTGCAGGCTTAAAATTTCTGAAAACCAAACCCAAGTCTGACCCTGTGGTTGGCTGAACTTAGAAATGCAACAGCATAAGTGAATCTCAGAAATGTAGTGTAGAGCAGAAATTCCAGACACAGAAAGCATATATTGTTTGATTCCATTAATGAGAAGAAAAAAGAAAAGTAAAAACTAGCTAACCTAATCTTTAGTTTCTACAGATACAATGTTTGATAGCACAACTATTAAAAGAAAAAGCAAGGAAGTAATACCGTAAATGTCAGGAGAGTAAATACCATTAACAGCAAGGAAAGGAATAATCACTGGGAGAGGGCAAGAGTGGGCCTTTCACGGGGCTGGCCATGCCGTTTCCCGACCTGGATAGGGTTCTGTGGTTGATCACCTGTGATGATTTAATGAACTGTCCATTTATATTCTATGCAATTTCCTGTATGTATATTATTTTTCAAATAAGAAGGATTAAAATAACCCTGAAATGACTTCTCATCTCATTCAGAGTAAGAAGACAAGGTCCTTAAATGGCCTGCAAATCCAACTATCAGGCCCCCTAGTGACTGTTTGATCTCTCAATTCTTCCTCTCTCTCACTCTCTCACTCTTTTCTACATACACAGTTGAACGTGATTAGAGAAAACTAAAGCGCTACACTGTCTGGTATAGCTTGAAATTCCTAACTCCGAACATAAAATGGGCTCTTAAAGCTGCCTGGAAATGCTCTGAATTTCCCTAGTCCATTCACCGGTCATTCACCTGGGTGACAGCGTCACACCTCTCCTAGCTGCAAGCCCTCTCTGTTCCCCCCACCCCCAATTTCACCGTCCTTCCTAACTTCCAAGTATCCATTTCCTTGCCTCTTTGTTCTGAAAAAAAGGATTCTATGCAATGGACATAGAGATTATTTTCCACACCCCCCCTTCAACGAGAGAGCTATTAGCCCAGCTGCTGGGAGAACTGGGAGCAGCTATGCTCCCCTGCAAGCAGTTACTGTGGGGTCCACCTCACCTAACAAGAGCCCAAGAGTGCACACTTCCAGAGGGACCTCAAATCCAATGTCTGTTTAGGGACAATGGAATGGGGGTGGCATAAACGTCCCTGAGGGACAAATTCAGAGCGCTCTCTCGAGTTGGTTAAGGCTTTGTTCGGCATGCATTGTACTTTGAATTTTTCTTCCAACCCAATCCTGTTTCCTCCCTCTCCCTTCCATAGGTTTTGATCCCTAATACACATGCACTATTCTAAACTTCATCTCAGTTTTGCCACCAGAGAACTCAATCTGTGACACCTCACAAAGCATCCAGAGTCCCATCACCATGGTCATCTACTAACCTGCATCTGTTCCAGTCCTCTGTGACTGTCTTCTTCAGAGGGTGCTTGTATTTGAAGGCTATCAGGTCATTTGTGCACTGTATTTGATTACTAAAGACATCGCTCTAACAGTTCTCCCTCCCTGCTCCTACATTACCAATCTTTCCTCCCTGGAAATAATATGATAATATTACATGTTATATATAAGAATATATAATAATAATATCTCTTACTGGAATAACAATAGATTATGTCTATTATTTCTTCCAACTTATAATTTAAAAGAAATCATTCTTTTTTGGCCCAATTCGCCTGCTACTGCCCTATTTCTCTGCTCTCTTTTGGAAAAAAAAAAAAGCCTACTTAAAAATGATCTATATAATCCCACTCTCCAATTCTTCTTCTGTTTTCTCTTTAGCGCATTCTAATTAGGCATTTGCCCCCCACTGACCAGTGGCAACTGCTCTTGTCAAAGGCATCAGTGACCTCCACAAAGCAAACTACAGTGGTCTAGTCTCTACCTCCATCACGCTTCTTTTCATGGTTGATAATTTTCTACTCTTTGAAGCTTTTCCCACTTGGCTTCTAGAATATCAAACCCTCATGTTTATTCTGCCTCACTGGTCATGCTTTCTCAGATGGGCCATCAACGGCACAATTCCAAGAGATGCCATTTATCCGGACAAGAATACAAATGGTCTCTCTGGGGTGAGGCAGTGAGGTGGCTCTGCTTCTCAGTCTTTTGTTCTAGTTTGTTCTCTTGCTCTGGCTCTTAATGTAAGTGCCACAGGGCTCTGTGCCTGGTGTATTTCTGTTTTCTAAGTACATTCATCTCTTCGAAGACTTGCTCAGACTCAGAAATCCAAAGGCTACCTGACATCTTTACTTACATGACTAACAAATATCTGAACATGTCCGAAACAGAGTTCTAAACTTTTATCCCAGCTTGCCCCACCGGAAGTTCCTGCTCTTTCAGTTGATGACAACTCCTTCCTTCCAGTTACTCAGGCCTCAGACAGCTCGTTCAAAACAAAACAAAATAGAAAAACAGTAAGGATTACATATTGCTTTTACCTTATGCCTGGAGATGAGGAGGGAATAGCAGTGGTCAAAGTAGAGAATTAACCTACTTTCAATTTTCTAGGGGTAGCTCTCTGAATTTAAATATTTTAAATGGATTGACAACGACCAAAGAAATGTGCCCTCTGCTTCCTCCCTTTCTGCTGGTCCTCATTCCTTCCTCCCTTGATTCTGGTATCTGTCAATTTGTTTAACATCAAGTCAATCTTTCAGCTTTCTACCTAGAATATATTCAACACTTGTCACTTTGTAAAAACCCACAAAGGGTACATGTACAAGAGCCAGAGTCACATCTGGCTATTGCATATATAAGGAAATTTTTTTTTTTGCAGGATCCACTTAAGACAAGGAATTTCCTAAAGAGCCTTATGAAGAGTAATTTCTGGGGTTTAACTTACCATATGTGAAAATCAGCGCAATTTCTAGTCATTGCAGAAAGGAGAAACAAACTCAGGCAGCTCTGTAGCTCTTTTGGGTAGAAAAACCAAAAGCAAAAATAAAAGTCACATTAAAATCTGTAGAAATGCACTGAAACACATAGGCATCGTTTTTGCTTGACCTTAGATTTTCAGAACAGTGAGAAGATAATCCATTTACCATGCAAATTACTTTTAAAGTCAAGATGGTGGTGGGATTTGCAAATGTTGCCATGGTTCGTGATGGTAACAGCAAATCTTCCAGCCTGGTCAGGCATTCTTTCATATAGAATAGTCTCCATGGAAACCCTGTCTGCAACCCACAGATTTCATGGACTGTATGTTCTGGCTAAATAAATAATGAAAAGCTGTCTTCTTTCTTAATGATCTGCAGATCTTCATACTCGATAGGGAGGTTGCCACCTCACATGTCATTCGCAGTGAAGAAAGACAAAATGAGGACACGACAAAGTAAAGACTCCATCTTTGCATTTTAAAAGCACAGTCTGTGTTAAGAAATTGTATTTTCATTTCACCTCAGATCAGAAGATCAGACATGTATCCCTAGCCATTCCTACTTCACCTGAGCCTATTTATGGGCCACTCTCACACTCAGTGAGGACTGCAATCACCTGGAAGTGCAGGAGTGTGAGGTGTCCTGACAAACACCTTTCTAAGTAGACTGATGTCAGGTTTTAGCTCCCCATGGAAGAATGCTCTCCTTCCCAATGGCCGATGTCACAAAGCAAATTGTGACATGCTTTTCTGTCTCAGTGAGGTAGGGTCATGTTGTCACCATCCCCTGTTACCATCTATGTTCTTTCTATATGTTCCCAAATGTTACTTTCTCTATGCACTAATTCATAGAAAAATACTTTAAACAAATAATAGCCTCATAATAAGAGGATGTTTTTTTCTTCCTAGACAAATTGAAATGTTTTAGACACTAGAAAATAAAGGAGTTTTTTTTTTTTTTTAATTTTATTTATTTGTCAGGGAGAGAGAGAGAGCATGCACAAGCAGGGGGAGCAGCAGAAGGAGAGGGAGAAGCAGGCTCCCCGCTGAGCAGGGAGCCCAATGCGGGACTCGATCCCAGGACCCTGGGATCATGACCTGAGCCAAAGAAAGCCGCTTAACCAACTGAGCCACCCAGGTGCCCCCAAAATAAAGGAGTTTTAATGAATTCAGAGTAAATACTTACAACTTGTTTTTCGCTTGTCCCCAAATGAATAAATAACAGTCATGGGCCAATGTTTCAGTATAGTCTAGGAAGGTAATATTAGCATTAAAACATTAGACCCTGTATAACTAGAGTTGTTTTATTGAAAAGCTCATTTCTTCTCCAAACACAAATGTCCTGGATGTGATAGGTTCAGATGGAGACTTCTAAATAATTTGTCAACTTATGGCAAAGATTTGGGGAGAGAAAAGAAGGAACTGTATCTTCTGGAGCCTAATTTTGTTAAAGAAATATAACCAAAGGGAAAAGACATTAAGCCCTTTTTTAGTGAGGATCTAACCTGAAAAAGGGGGAGCTCCACAGATGGGTAGGAATGATCACCCAGCGCCAGCTTTCCTCTGGGGCATAGCGCCAGGCACGTGATGCCCACAGTGAATATTTCTTGAATGAACAAATGAATGAATGATAGCGTAAATCAAAGAGTACCTTTTTGCCTGCTACTTTAACTGATTACATCTTAAGAACAATATTTTATTACACTTTAAAATCCCCATATTTCTTCTTTTTATTACTGTGCGAAGCATAATGAAGGAAAGTATCAGTGACAAGCTTTATTGTCTTAATTGTTTTTTTTTTAAAGATTTTATTTATTTATTTGACAGAGAGAGAGAGAACAAGTAGGCAGAGAGGCAGGCAGAGGGAGAGGGAGAAGCAGGCTCTCCACTTTGCAGGGAGCCCGATGTGGGGCTCGATCCCAGGACTCTGGGATCACGACCCGAGCCGAAGGCAGCCGCTTAACCGACTGAGCCACCCAGGCGCCCCTATTGTCTTAATTGTAAGAGTTGACGTTTTTTGCCAAAAAATTGTTGATTTATCAAATAATACAGGAGGAAAGTTTTGATTAAATGAAACAGGTTCGCGTAAATCTTTAGCAATGATTACTTTAAAGTATGACAGACTTCTTCATATTGGACTCAGTGCTCAACATTTGAATATCATTTTATTTTTTAGGAGGTGATTTTAATAATTGAGGGTTTGAGGCGGGCACCTGGGTGGTTCAGTTGGTTGAGCATTAGACTATTGATTTCAGCTCTGGTCACGATCTCAGGGTGGTGAGATTGTGAGATCAAGCCCACATCTGGCGCCACACTCAGCAGGGAGTCTGCTTGAGATTCTCTCCCTCTGTCCCTCTCCCCACCTGCGTGCTCGCTCTCTCTCTCAAATAAATAAATAAATCTTTTAAAAAAATAATTGAGGGTGGGGAATAAGAGATGCTCTCCAAGTGCGAATCTCTCATGTTCAGAGGTTTCAAGAGACATGGGTAAGCTATTGGCTAATGAGTTTGAATGACTATCGGAAAATAAAATAAATGCTATATGCTATTATGTAGGTATCTTCCTCCTTTCCTCCCCTCCTTCCATGTCCTTTCCCTTATCCTTTCCCACTTCCCTCTGACCCCTTATTTCTGATATTTCAATTCCTGTTTATCTGGCATTATCAAAGGGGGCAATATTGTTGCTAAGGAGATAAAACTTGATTCTTGGAAAGTGACAAATTCTTACTCTTTTTATGTACAAAGCACAAGCATACAGACAGTAATTATAGGAAATCCGAGGTATTAAAATTTCATGATGGGGGTTTAGGAAAAAAAAAATGTCTAGAAAGGCTTCTTAAGGGGGCAGTAATGAGAAAAAAAAGGTTAAGAAACACTATTATATATTGTGCTTTTATTTTTCTAAAGATTTTTCTCCTCTCCCAGGTTCTGGCTAATGGAATAACTGGTAAAGACCTAATGGCACCATGGGAAACAATTTTTTAAATAGTTGAACCAAAGCAGGACTCCCAGGTTAAAGCTTATTTGTAAAATGTTCCTAGATCTAGGACCAAAGTGAGATCAGTCATTCTTGTCTGAATTGAAGTCAACTCATCCCTGCAAAATGATCTAAACTTGAAAGAAAAAAAAAAAGAAAAAAGAAAAGGCTCGTTCTGGAGAGGAAACAGCACAGGGAGAGCACCGTGTACCTGAACTGCCCTTGCAGGAGCAGGCGAAGGTGCCTGTTGAACCTGAGCACTTAGCCATTAGCAAGTGGAAACACGAGGTTCTGCTCTGGGGGCCCAGTGGTCCCCACTACCAGCGAATGGCCTAAAGAGTATGGGATTAGTCACTTTTCGTAATAAAGGTAGGTGTGGAGAAATAATTCTGAAATATACCTTTCTTTTGAAAATATGAGAAAAGGATGGAGAATTCTCTCTAAGGTGTACTAAAAATCAAAATGAATTTTGTCTACTAATTTTGCCTAATATACTGTTGATGAATAGATCTTTGTGTTGGAATTACATTTGTAACTAAATATTCATCTCTGCAGTGTTTCAAATATCCTTTTCTAGATATAGGTACTCCTATATTCATTGATGTATTAAGTATAGTAGCCAGGATATGGAAACAACCTAAGCGTCCATTGATGGATGAATAAAGAAAATGTGGTGGACACACACACACAATGGAATACTACTCAGCCGTAAAAATAAAATCTTGCCATTTGTGGCAACATGGATAGACCTCAAGGGTATTACACTGAGTAAAATAAGACAAATACTACAGGATTTTACTTACATGTGGAATCTAAAAAACAAAACAAACAAAACAGAACTCAGACTCATGGAAACAGAGAACAGGTTGCCAGAGGGTAGGGGAGTTGCAGGGAGAGTGAAATGAGTGAAGGTGATTAAGAAGTACAAACTTGCAGAAGTAAGTCATGAGGATGTAATGTATTGCATGGGGCCTATAGTCAGTAATATTTTGTTAACTCTGTAAGGTGACAGATGGTAACTCGAATTATTACGGTAACCATCCTGCAATGTATACAAATGTCAAATCACTATGTTGTACACCTGAAACTAATATAATATTGTATGTTAATTATACCTCAATCAGAATAATAAAAAAACAAAATGAAACATCATTTTCTATATTGTTCTCTAAATTTCTCAGGAAACGTTAAGATTTCCTTTGTTTTTTGAAATTAATTTTTAATTAAAATGATTTATTTAATTTCATTTCAAAACTAAAATCATATTGGTTGATACTCTATTGAGATGAGGAGTGAATAGGCAGAAGAAAGAAGAGGAAAAAAAATTAAGCAAAGGGATGAAAATGAGAAAAAAGAACAGTTTCCATTACTATAGGAAATGGAAACTTTAGTGCTGCTCAATAAAACTTTCTGCTGTGATGGAAATGATGTATACTGGCACTTTCTAATATGGTAGCCGCTAGCGACATGGGGATATTGAGCACTTGCAATATGCTTAGTGGGACTGAGAAATTGCATTTAAATTCTATTTAATTTCAATTAATTTAAACTTGTATGCCCGCTTGGGGCTAGTGCCTAGCATATTGGTCAATGCAACCCCTAGACTATGAGGATATTTTTATGTTTAATTTACACAATCAGAGTACCTAGTTTGAATCACTGTAAGAACACTGACAGATCATTGTGAATTTTCCTCATTACATAGATTTAGGCTCTCAGGCTAATACCATGTCTTTTGGTAGGATAACTGTCAGTAGCAGGACCCTGGTTCACCGTCCAAATAGACAGGCTTCCCACACGTGTAGTTAATGAAAATGCATTGATTGTGCATTTTTTAAATAAAAAACAAATCTTATAAATGGTTAAAGTTATATTAAAAGATCTTCGTATTGACATTATATTCAAATGAAATATTCAATTTAGAACAAAATGTTAACACAGAAACTTGTCAAAGTATAATTTGGCAACTTCTTCATTATAATTTTCCTTATTCTCTTATTACTTAATTCTCAACAGGAACTGAATCAAAGCTTGCATTCAGTGACAAAACCTAGCAGCCAATTATTGACCATGGGAAAATATGCATGTTTTCCACATCTACTAAAAGATTTAAGGTAAATATAAATCAGACATGTACCCAAAAATGTGCACACATTTTATTTATAAAATCAAATAAACTTGCTTGGTCAAGGCAAGTATATTTTTAGTTTATTTTTCTTCCAGTTTTATTGAGATCAAATTGACATAAAACATTATATAAATTTAACACATACTACACATTGATTTGAGACACTTTTATATTATGAAATGATTACTACCATATCATAGCTAATACCTCCATCCTGTCATATAATTACTATTTCTTTTTTGCTATGAGAACAATTAAGATCTACTCTTAGTAACATTCAGATATATAATATAATATTATTAGATATAATCACTGTGCTGTACATTAGACCCCAGGTCTTATTAATCCTATAACTGGCAGTGTGTACCCTAGATCAATATCCCCCCATTTCCTGAACCTTCCAGCCCTCGGTAACCACTACTCAACTGTTTCTTTGAGTCTGGCTTTTTTTCAATTTCACATGTAAGTGGTATTTATATAATACCACTGTCTGTCTGATTTATTTCACTTAGCGTGATGCCCTCAAGATGTATCCAAATTACCTCAAATGGCAGGACTTCCATCTTTCTCATGGCTAAATAATAGTCCATGGTAAATACACCACATCTTCTTCTTCTTTTTTTTTTTTTTTAAGATTATTTATTTATTTATTTGACAGAGAGAGACACAGCGAGAGAGGGAACACAAGCAGGGGGAGCGGGAGAGGGAGAAGCAGGCTTCCCGCTGAGCAGGGAGCCCAATGCGGGGCTCGATCCCAGGACTCTGGGATCATGACCTGAGCGGAAGGCAGACGCTTAATGACTGAGCCACCCTGGTGCCCCACACCACATCTTCTTTATCCACTTGTTCATTGACGGACACTTAAGTTGTTTTCATATCATGGCTATTGTGAATAATACTGCAATGAACCTAAAAGTGCAGGCAGGTATCTCTACTAGATCTGTATTTCAATTACTTTGAATATATATCCAGAAGGGAGATTGCTATATCATACAGTAGTTCTATTTTTAATTTTTTGAGGGACCTCCATACTGTGTTTCATAGTGGATACATCAATTTATATTCCTACCAACAGTCAACAAATGTTCCCTCTTCTCCACACCCTCGATAACACTTGTTATCTCTAAAAGCAAGTATATTTTTAGGTATTTTATTTTGTAGGGATGAAATTTGGCTTATAAGATGAAAATGCCATCCAGCATGTTTATTGTCTTAAGAAATTATCATTTCCAACAGAATCTTACAGCAATTATAAAAGACTATCTTCTAGTTTAGATACAGTATGGGCAAGAATATTTACATTCACTGGTCAAATATTAAATAGCTAACATATTTTTTAAGAATCATAGATAACAGATTCAAAAGTATAGTTTCATCTTGTGATTATTCTCCTTGTTTTCCTCCAATTTTTACTTTGTGATCTAATTATAGGTAACATTTATTAAGCATCTAAAATTATATGCCAAGCACTATGTTAAGTCCTAATTTTATAGATGTTATCTCACTTAATAACAGTACTGTTATAGAAGAGCTATTATTATCTGAATTGTACCCTGGAATGAACTGCCCCTCACCGTGATTAGCTTACCGAGCCTCATGCAAACAGCAATTCCAGAGCCAAGATTTGCATCACGCCCTACCCCAGTTCAGGGCCCAGGGCTTACATCCTAATCTCTGCACCAACTACCTTTTAGGAATTTCCAATATATCACAGCATGTTTTGGTAGCAACAGTAGGGACTCTGCAAACTAGCAATTATAAAGGAGGGGTCTGCTGATATTTTGGTGTAACACTGTGAGGGTATAACTTTTAATAATATCAAGGATGAAGAAAGATTTGTGTTGAGCCTAATAATTAAAATTTCAAGTGCTAGTTTTCTTTTTCCTTTCCTTTCCTTTCTTCCTTCTTTTCTTTTCTTCCTTCCTTCCTTCTTTTCTTTTTTGAGACTTAAAATGTCCTAAAACATGAAAAGGCACTGAACAAATTATTGAGTTGTGGCTATTAAGTTAGATTTATCTTATGTGTAAGTAATAGCTCTCCTAGTTACAAGATTTAAGTGATCACTCCTGAGGTTGGGAAGACCACTCGACCAATATTCTCATGGAATCATTTGCTCTGATATTATTCAGAAAGTGAAGTTTATCATTTTCATTGCATTGTAAATTGTTTCTTGGTGATCATACATTTTGACTCCAGTTAATAAATTAATGAGCTTAGAGATTGGGGTGGGTGTGTCTCCTTAAGTATAAATGCCCATTCTTGCCACGTTAATACAAACGAGAAATTTCAGAAATAAAAAAAGCAGCATCTTGGGGCACCTGGCTGGCTCAGTTGGTAGAGCATGTGACTCTCGATCTTGGGGTCATGCGTTTGAGCCCCACATTGGGCATAGAGATAACTTTTAAAAAACAAAATTAAGGGGCACCTGTGTGGCTCAATCGTTAAGCTTCTGCCTTCCTCTCAGGTCATGATCCTATCGTCTTGGGATCAAGCCCCGCATCGGGCTCCCTGCTCAGCGGAGAGCCTGTTTCTCCCTTTCCCACTCCCCCTGCTTGTGTTCTCTCTCTCGCTGTCTCTCTCTGTGTCAAATAAATAAATAAAATCTTTAAAAAAAATTAACATCTTCGTGTGTCCATATTTTGTTATATTCTGTAAAACTAGGAATAAAAAAATCTTATCTATAAAATATAACAGAAAACAGTGTAACATTATGTTTTTATGGACATTTCTACAATAACATCTCTTTCCTGCACTAAGTAGATAGGTTCAATTTTATTAAAACCTCCTTTTTATGAAATGCTCAGTGTCCCAAATATGGCATTAATAGAAAGTACAGCCTTCACATGTTTATTTTCACATGTGTAAGTTATTGAAAACACCCAGTGGATACCCTGCATTGTTTTATGCCTGGTAGTTTGGCCAAGCAAGTAGAGAATATATTCTTTACCTGCAACAAGCTTACAATCTAGCTATAAACAAACATCTAAGAAACAGTCAAAGAAAAATTCTAAGTCAATGCATTAACAACTCAAGCTTTTATAATCATAATTTGTGTGGCTCAATCAAAATCAAGCAGCACTGCTGCTATTGTTTTAATAACAGAATACTCAACAAAGACTCAAGTGAACTGGCATATTGAATAAAAGGGAAAAAAGCAAAATCCCTGGAAGCTTGTGAGTCTATCTATCATCTACCTATCTATCTATCTATCTATCTATCTATCTATCTATCTATCTATCTAT